>NC_056743.1:921018845-921314460 GCF_019279795.1 Protopterus annectens | reverse complement strand
AATTTTCAGGGTAATTAAATCTGGATCCAAAATATTTTGAAGCAAAAATATACAGATGCTTACTAGTGTGTTGGTTAAATCTAGCACAAAACCGACAGCAAGGCACATTATGATCTGGGCCAAAGCAAGGAATACAGTACAAATGAAAATCCTTAGGAGGTATTTGCTTCCCACAAGTAATGCAATTAACTTTTACTGACATCAGTAAGGAGCAAAAAAAAAGTTTTCCAAACGGGGTACTTAGCTTTTAATTGAAGACTTCGGTTCTGAAACTCGAATGCGAAAATTTCAGGAGTCGGCCGACTGGCACTTGCGAATTGCTTCTGCTTTGGGCACCGCACTGCAAGAAAGACCGAATAAAATGGCATCAGCTGCATGTTTTATACCCCTGATGACTTGACATCATGTAAGAGGAGACAGCAACCAATACAGGACCCCAGACTTTGATATTCAGGCCGACTGAGGGCAACCTGCCAGCAGATTACCCAAATGTAATGACTGCAACAGTGAAACACAAAGAACATCTTGAGCTGTCTGTGAACGTCCAAAGAGTGCAGGATCATTTCCCCTTTATTTTCAGGGTTAGGGAAAAAGGTTGGCAAATGGATGGATTGGTTTAGGGCCACACTGCACACAACCTTAGGCATAAAGGACGGGTTAGTCCTGAGGAAACCCTGTCAGCATGGAAGATAATAAAAGGTTCCACAGCCATCAGTGCCTGTAGCTCAGACACTCTTCTAGCTGAAGTGATGGCTACAAGCAAGGCCGTTTTCCAAGAGAGGAATTTTAACTCTGTTGAAGCAGCAGGTTCAAAAGGGGGAAGCATGAGCTTTTCCAGTACAAAGTTAAGGTCCCAAGCAGGGGTGGGTGTTCCAGTACAAAGTTAAGGTCCCAAGCAGGGGTGGGTGCTCTCCTTGGGGGCCTTAATTGGTTATCTCCACTCAGGAACTGTTTGATGAGAGGCTGAAAAAATAGAGGTGGCTCAGTATTGTAATAAGCCGAAATGGCAGACACATGAATCTTAATGGAGGAGAACACTACTCTGGAGTAGCTCTGCTAGGTAATCCAGGATTAGCGTTAAGGAGAACTAGGCCTTCTGGCTTCAAGAACGACGTCCAGCACCTGTTTACTTAAGGTTGCTGGTGGAGTATTCAAGGAAAAGCCAGGCTGCAAGATTTAGGGTTTGCAATTTTGGATGCAAAATCTGTCCCTCCTGCTGTGACAGCAGGGTAGTGGTCTGGTGTACGTGCCACGGTGGCACCGTTGTCAGGCTGCGCAGGAGTGGGAACCAGTGCAGGCGTGGCCAGTCCGGGGCAATTAGAATTGTCCTTGGGCTGTCTTCTTTTATCTCTAGTAGTACTCGAGAGAAGGGGCAGAGGGTGAAAGGCATAGATTGAGAGATTTTCCCATTGAAAGGATAGGGCATCCACCTTCCAGGCCCTACTGTGATGGCTTCCTGGTTCGGAATTTACTTAACTGGTGGTTGTGGGGGGGGGAGGCAGAGAGATCCACCTCTGGGGTCCCCCACCTCTGGATCAGAAGGTTGAAGGTGCTGGGCTCCAATTTCCACTCGTGCGGGTCTAGGAGATTTCTGCTTAAGTCGTCTGGCCAGTGAATTTCACTTGCTGGCAGGAATTGAACTTGTAGATGGACTTGGTTGTCTAAAGCTGTGCTCCACAGAACCATGGCTAACCTGCAGAGTGGGTAAGAATGGGTCCCCCCCCCCCGTTTGTTTATGTACCACATAAATGGTGTTTGTCTGTTTTTATCAGCAGTTGTCCTGGACGGATTAGGTATCTGAAAGTTGTCATAGCATTCTGTACATCTAGCATCTCCTTTTGGTTGATGTGCAGGAGAATTTGGTTTTGGCTCCAGTGGCCCTGACTGCATTTGCCAGCCATGTGAGACCCCATACATAGTCTGGTGTATCTGTGGTCAGGGTTTGGGCAGCGTGGGGTAGAGTAAAATGCAGTCCCTTGTTGTGGTTGCATGCTTCTGCCCACCAAAGGAACTCTGCCCTCAGACAAGGTATGATAGGAATGACTGTTTCCAGGTCCTGAGAATGTTGGCACCAAAGACTAAGTACCACTGAAGTTTCCTCATATGCAGTCTTGCATATGGAATTAGCAGAATACATGAAGCCATGAACCCTAGGGCTTGCAGTATTTTTCTTGCAGTTAGCTGGGTTCTGGTGGCCATTTGCTTGTAGTCCATCAGATAGACCAGTTTTTCTGAAGTGAGAAATGCCATCTGGGAAGTTGTTTTCACGCTTGCACCCAGGAATACAATCTTTTGACTGGGCACCAGTTGTGATTTCATTTCACTGATGGTGTACCCCAATGAAGTGAGAAGGCTTTTTACAAATGCCAGGTGCTGAGGCAGCAATTCCTGGCTGTCCGCCTGAATCAGGCAGTCGTCCAAGTACAGGTATATTTGGGCATTTCTCTGCCTGCGGTATGCAATGGCTGGAGCCAGGCATTTTGTGAATACCATGGGCGCAGTAGATAAGCCAAAGGGAAGTGCAGAGAAGTGATAATACATAGATCCTGCCCTGAAACTTAGATATTTCCTGCATGATTCCCTGATTGGGATGTGCAGATAAGCTTCTTTTAAGTCTAGGGTGACTAACCAGGCATCCTTGGCTAGCGTTGGGAGAAGCTGTTGGAGGGTACACATCTTGAATTTTGGGACTACCAGATAGGTGTTGAGAATTGAAAGATCCAGGATTGGGTGCCAAGAGCCCTCTTTCCTGGGTACCAGGAATAGTCTGGAGTAGAAATCCTAACCCCTTTGTTCTACTGGAACTGGCTGAATAGCTCGGATGTTGAGCAGGGAAAGAACTTGGTTTTGAGCCTCTGCCACTGGTTTGGAGGAAGGTCTGAAAACCCACTTTGAGTTGGCAGTGAATGGAAATAAAATTTGTACCCCTGGGATACAATGCTGAGGACCCATCCTGAGTGACGGGCATCTAGTTTTTTGCACAAAGGGCAAGTTTTCCTCCTAAGGGCACAAGCAAATGGGCAGGGCTGGGAAGTAGAGTTGAGAAGTCATTTTGAACATTTTCCATACAGAAGTGGCTTACCATTCCCTGTTTTAGGGGTGGGAGCACTCCATTGCTTAGATCTCTGCATACCCTGAGACTGTAGTCTGGGTGGTCCATTTCCCCTGGGTCTTGTTTGCGAAGGCCTGGAGGGGGCTGGAAAGTACCAGTGTTTTGAAGGGCAATGCCTATTGAAGCGAGGTGCTTGCACTTGCAAGAATTCTTTAACAGTTTGCATAGATTTAGCTTTTTCTTCCATCTTTTTAAGAACTTCTGCTTTGGTGCCAAACAAAATGCCCTTATTTAAAGCAGCGTCTAGTAATTTGAATTTGACATGATCTGGCAAGATCTGCTCCTTCAGCCAAGTATGTCTTCTCAGTACAGAGCCACTGACTGCAGCCCTGCAAGATGCTTCTACGGCATCAAAACCATACTGCAAGGTATGCTTACTAACTTGGTTTGCAGAATGCATAAGCTCTTGCAAATCTTTATTTTCTGCACAATCTGGAAACATTACCACTTTTTGTTTAATGAGTTCAATATGTTGCTGGTACTTCAGCATGTGAAACTGGCAATTCAATGCCCGGATAGCAAGAGTTGCAGAGGTATATACCTTTTTACCCAATCTGTCTAAAGCTCTGGAATCCCTGTCCGAAGGGGTAGGATTTTTGGCTGTAGTAGCCTTAATACCTTTAGGTCCCTGGGAAATAATCTCTGGATCAGCAGTAGGATTCTTGAAAAGAAATTTGTCGGAATCCGGTACTCGGTAGTACCAGTCAGGTTTCCTAGGGGCCAGAGGTAAGGTGTCTGGAGTAAGACTGGATTCCATGAAAACATCATCCACAACATCCAGGACAGGGGGAATAGCTAAAGGCCTGTGCTGAGGTAGCTCTAAAAATTCTCAGAGTCTCTTTTTGGACTGAGGATAGTCTTGGCATTCCCAATGGAAATGCTCTCAAAGTATGCAAGGTTTCACCAAAAGAGAAATCCTCTGGAGGGGAAGCAAGGGAATGGACTCCTCTGCATCTGAATCCTCACAGGTTGATAAGGGCATGTCCTGATAATCAGAAAGGTCGGAGTCATCAGACACCTGGTCTGCAGAATCTGGAGGCAACTGAATTCTTTGTCTCTTAGCAGAGGAAGGCTGGCTTCCCCTAATTAGCATTGTAAGGTCTTCAGCCATTCTAAGCATTTGTTTTTGTGGCATGGGGGCCTGAGCATGTGCTTTGGTAATCTGTTTTCTAGGCGTAGTGCGTACTCTGGGCCTAAGAAACTCTGTCGTTTTGGCTAAAAGAGAAGTAGCCGGTTTGATTCGAACATCGGTAGGCCGAAAAACATCCTCAAAAGCTGATGCCTGCAAAGCGGCTCCAGACCCATCAAAGGTGGAGACATCCGCTGGTTCCATAGTCAAAGAAGCATCTTGCGGCATACCTGACTCAGAATAGGTCTCTGCAGAGGCCTGCGAATCCACAGAAGCAGGCATCAGGGGCTGCAAAGGCACTTCACTGAGTACCAGCAAACTGGCGACTAGCTTAACAGAAGCGTTGTTGGCAGATTTGGACCTATGCGGTCTGTCTCTGTCTTTATCCTTAAGTATTTTCAGCTCATCGGTAGTCGGATGGCTTACCGAAGTCATTTTGGATTACAGAGATAGAGAGGGAAAGAATTTAGCAACAAAAATAGCCCGACAACGATGGTTTGGGTGTTAAACTAGGCACAAAACCAACAGCAAGGAACGTCGTGGTCTGGGCCTAAACAGGTGACGCAGTAAGAATGAAAATCTCTATGAGGTATTTGCTTTCCACAGGCAAGACAATTGTTAACTTTTTCTGACATTGGTTAGAGCAAAAAAAAAATTATCCCCAACAGGGTACTTAGCTTTAGAGGACTTCAGGATTATCAACTCAAAAAATGAAAATTTCAGGTAGCGGCCAACCGGCACTTGTGAACTGCTTTGGGTTCCTACTTGGCAATAAAGACTGATATAATGGCGTCAGCTGCCTGTTTTTATACCTCTGACGACCTGACGTCATGGAAGAAGCGACAGCATCAGATGCAGAAATACCAAGACTTTGGTATTTGGGCCAATTGAGGGCCACCTGCAGGCAGATAACCCAAGTGTGCTGACTGCAACAGTGAAACACAAAGAACATCAGAATTTCTACCCAGCCTAGCTCAGTTATCGTTCCTTGGATAATAAGCAGCAAATTCTGTCATTCATACTACTGAATTTGCATCTTCCATACCAAATACTCAAACATTTCTTTAGAAATCTACCCTCTTTTGCTATAATTTTTCCTTTTAGGTCACTGGGATACATCCTCATGATTGCAAATGAGATTCATGTCCCCACCCTTAAGTAAGATTCCCTGATAAACAGATTTCTTGCAAAAATGTTTTAAGCTCCACAACAGTCTATGATGAAATACAACATATGCCAGAGTAATCCTCCTCCCTTGCCAGTAGCCCCTTACTACCACAAATCTGCCTTTGTTATTTTTTCTTCTTCTATCACTACTGGAGCCCATACCTAGTAATCAGTATTATTACATCCACTTTCTTTGTCACAGGTATTCTGCTGAACATTCATCCTGAAATACTCTTAAATTGACATGATCATTTCTATCCAAATGTGTATCATACAACATTGCTATGTGCACACTACATTTCTTAAAATAAGGCAATTTACATCCCATGAGAATATGGACAAAATAGCCACTATGCTAGAAAGCTATTACTCCGACCTTCTATATATGACAATTGTTTTAAATGAGTTTTTCTACAGACTAATATTTGGTAGGCTTTTATGGAGTTGCTTTGTTTTCATTTCTGTTTGAACCTGTCACTTTATAACACTTTTTGCTTTAATGAGCACACACAAATTTGTAGCACTACCATCCCACTGCAACTTAGAACAAAACAAAACTATGCATACTTTCAACAAATGTTTACTTCCTCCAGACAGCAGCAGCCACAAATCATTAGCTGTACCCATAGACATTACCTAATCTAAAATTAAGGTTATCCAAGCTCAATTGTATCCTACAACCTGTGCTGCCACTTACATGGAATGCTCTCTGTTCTCTTCTTTTCCCCTCCCAGATGTGAAAAACAGATTTCCTTTCACTAACTAACTTTTAGAGCTAAGAGAAAGTACACTGGTTATCATTAAATAAGTTTACTATATTTAATACATCAGAGCACAACTTAAGTAAACAGACTATTGGGGTAATCTACTACTTTTTCACCTCCTACAGTTATAAAATTATTTTTTCACTTAACAGCTTGCCAAACTTTTAAATGTTACACCTATAAGTAAAGAATGATCAGATTAAATATGTGCACCTGCAGACAACTCCTCTCCAAGAATCTTTGTAAATTTTACTGCAAGCATAATGTACAGACTTTCCCTAGCTAACTGGTTGTATATGCAAACTGCCTTCCACAGTGCATTTCCTAATAGGAGGAAACATAACTTTGCGGATGCAAGAAATTTACCATTTTCCATGCCTTTCATCATTTTGTCTTTTGTTTCAAGCTTATTTGCTTAAGGAAAATATCTAAAGCTTTAACCAAGAACACAGACACTACTATCTCCATAAAAAGGTAAATTATCTTAATTCTGCACAGAACACACTCACACTTGCAACCCACCACCACCCCAAGATCACATTACAACTCCAAACTTGCATCTACCTGCCCTTTATCTTGTTACAGTGCAAAACTTGTATATCTTACAACTATGAAAAAGTACTAATTGCTTTATCTTTAACACATACAGTCAGACAGAATCCTTCCCCACATCACATTTAAAATTCCTCCAACTGTACACTATACAAAATTGCTTGGCAATAAAACATGCAACTTACATTAAATGTTCATAGGTATTTACTAAGGTACTGATCTGTGAAGAGGTTAAGAAGCCAGGCCCTGCATTCCCATGGTAATTATCAGGCCTTATATTTTGCCATATGAATCTCCACAGATGGGCTGCACAAATTCAAGTGAATTACTTAACAAGTTTGCCATATCCATGAGGACCAATTGCTACTAAATCAGGAGTGAATTTGCTGCTACCCATCTATTCGTCCATGTTATTTTTGAATAGTGTCAGACGTACTCTGCTTTATGTGGTGGGGAAGCTGGTTCCATAGAAGTGGTATTCCCAGAATTACATACCTATCCTTCAGCATGTTCTGTTAATCTTACGAGAGAGAGAGTGAGGTCTCCTGAGTAGATGATTCTACCACTGAACTTCCAAATGTGTAACAGGTTTGACAGAAGTATCTGTTCTGGCTCTAAAGAGGCAAGTGTCACCTCTCAGTAGCTTACAGGATACTGAAGAGACAAGGCTTCAAGACAGAGCAGTTTTTATGATTTAGAGCTCCCTTTTTAACTGAGGAAGCAGCTATGACAAGTGTTTGGACAGGTAAATACCTAAAAGGGCATTGTACTCCATGAGGGGCCTAATGAGCAGAGAGTATAGAGGAACAATAATGTTCCTGATCTGAAAGCCATACCCTTCAATATAAACTGTGTGATGAAAAAGGGCTTCCTTACAATAGCGGATATGTGGTGATCAAAGGACAGTTCATTGTTAACATAGGCTCTTAAATTTCCAACTATGACAACACCCACATAAACTGATGCCAATGTGGTAGTTACAAAGAAAGTCAAGCTTGCCAACAGATACAGTTATACATTTTTTGGTATTCAGTTACTGTCTATGGTTTCCACACCAGCTATTTGCTTGGGAAGGCCCTCATAAGATCATGGTGTTCTCTGGGGAGTTTATGATGGCTCCAAACTTGCATTCATCTGCAAACTTGTTCAACCACACTCTCTTAACATTAGTTTTGACCTCTGAGAAGTAAATGCCAAAGATGTGGCCACAGGGCAGAACCTTGGAGAACTCCACTAGTGACAGGTCATTTGGAAAAACCACCCACCTTTACCTTCCTATGTTCTATTTGTGAGAGCAGAGTTGCTATCCAGCAAGTTACACAGGGGGTTAACACTTGGCTGAGAGAGTGCATCTGTGATAAAGTGAGAGATGATGTTAAATTGCCTTTGCAAGCTCCAGACAGACAGGGCACACTGTGTCCTCGTCCATTGCCTCACTGGCATTCCTGAAGTCAACCAGGTTAAGTAGGCAGGACCTGCTCTTATTGAATCCAAAATGGGCTGGGTCTGAGTCTGTAGGTCACCTACAGCCCTATTTATTAGTTCCATAATTACCCTTTCCAAAGTCTTCCATGTGAGGCTGGTCAGGCTTATGATGTATGTAATTACCCGACTGTTAGATTTTCTTATATAAATATCAACAACAAAAAAAACTGTGCTACTTGCAGTTAATCCATGATCTTCAGTACCCCTCTAAACATTACTGGCAAAGTGGTGTATATGCTTTACAGTACACCCACAAGTTTAACAAAAATTCAGGTCTTTTTCATTTACTTTCTTAGTCACATTTCACATGTCTATTCCTATATACAACAGAACTGATGCTTTACAGTCTCCCAATTTATTCACTAATTACTGTGTTGCTGGCATTATTCCTGATCATCTCCATCTCCCAACACCAGTCTCCAATTCAAGTCTAAGGTACTCCTAATTCTTCTAGTTAGTACTTGTGTGTCTCACTCATTTTCCTTTGGAACACTGGAAAAAGTTTCACTAGCAAAGTCTCTTTACAGGCTTTGCCAGAAGAGTGAAAAGCTAAGTCCCCTCCTGCTTGCTGGCTCATTCTCTGCTAGAAAACTATTTCCTCCTTAGCCTGTTCTTTACTAAAAAATGAGCAGACCCTCTGGGGATAATATTCTGAAGAAAGCTGGGTACAGCAGCTTGAACTTCACACCTGCCTTTTGACATTCCCTGACTGCTGGGATAAACTTGCTTTTCGGCCTGGTGTGTAGTGAACAGTCATTTTCCACAAACACTGGTGCCTGCAGTTTTTAATATTTCTCCTTACTGACAATTTTATCAGCAGCAACATTTTCTGCTGATATAGCATCTGTACTAATATAGGCTCGACTGCTTTCTCATGGCCAGGCTTGGAGCATAAACATAATTAAAAGTTGTGTACTCCCCATAACTATGCATCTGTGGTGTTTTTTCATTCTTCCTCAACAAATGGTCCAAGACCCAGCTCAGTCTCGCTTCTTCCAGACTCTTGGCTCAGACTCTCAAGTTCCTTCCTTTAACCATAATGCCCCACACCTCTGTATCACCTCACATTGAGTTTGCTGGTCTATCAGAAGAAAACTGGTTACATCCCACAAAGAATAAGGGGCTCAAACAGGAACAGTGGTTCTACTAATTCTATCAGGCTACTACCACACCAAAAAGAGAGGGATGGGGGGGGATGAGGAAGAATGAAAATTAATACAGAGGCATAGTTATGGTTAGAACATGACTTAAATCTGATGTCATTTTCATTCATTCTTCAACAAATGGGACAAAGTCCCCAGCTACAATAACCTGGGTGGCCCTGATGTAAGGATGTACTGGAGAACCAAAGGCAGCTCTGCTTCTGGAAACTAGATCCAATTTGCAATGAGCAATAAAGTTAAGAGCACTGGACCAAGTGGCTGCAGAGAAGACATCATCAATAGATGCTCTGTCCCAGAAAGCAGATGAAGTAGCCATGGATCTAGTAGTTCAATGAGCTTTTGGAGGCCTCAGCAAAGGCAAACCTCGCGGAGAACATATGAAATGCAATCTGTTAACCATTTGGCTAAAGTACCCTTAGACATTGGTTTTCCCAATCTAGTGGAAAAAAAATATGAACAACTGGCCAGTATTTCAAAAAAAAAAAAATAAATAAAAAAAACTTTTATAAAGATAAAAACAAAGCGGTTTTTGCACATCTAAAAAGATGAAGCACATATTCATCTTTATTAGAAACATTTGGAAAAAAACACCAGTAAGTTGATCAATTAGTTGATATTCACCTCGGAAGCTACTTTGGCCAGAAAGGACGTATTAGTATGTAAAGCGACTATCTTTGTGGAATACCAAGTAAGGTGACTGAAGAGAGAACTTGGGAGTTCTGAAAGTCACCTAGCTGAAGTGATGGCCACTAGAAAGATAATCTTCCAAAACAAAAACCGGAGATCAAACTTGGCTGAAGACTCAAAGGGAGGCAGAGTCAAACTCTGCAATAGAAGTGCAAGGTCCCATGGTGGAGGAGGATATTTAATCGGACGTCGAAGCAAAAAAGTTCCTTTAAAGATGGCTTTGCATAACTTGGAAGAGGCTAGAGTAAAAACATAATACCTGGTGTGATAATTGGAAACTGCTGCTAGTTTAACTTTGATGGTGGAAAAACTAGCTCCTTGAAAAACTGAGACCAGAAAATCTAAAACCGCATGCATAGGTGCAGTAAGGGGATCATTTTTTTTCTGATAAGCTCAATACGAAAATCACTTCCATTTACTTTTATATATTTTTTCTAGTGAAAGCTTTTTGGGATGATAACAGAATGTGGCAAACTGGGGAAGAAAGCCTGGGCTTGTCTATCAATCACTGAAATTGGAGAACTATGCAGTCAGTTTGAGTCACTGAAGGTCCGAGTGAGTCATCCCCGTGGGGTGGGTGATCAGATTTGGAGAGGAATCCAGTCCCCAAGGAGCCCACAGGAGACAAGACCAAAGGAAGGGGAACCACATGAGTCCTTGGTGGACCGTATTACCAACAGGGCATGGAAGGAGCCAGAAACCGTGGAGCCAATTTCCCAAGCATCCCAACAAAAACCTGAGACCTCCTGTAGACAGGCCTAGGGGTCCCCAGTACATGCAATGGTGGTAGCGGCTGCCATTAAAAGAACTAGTCCAGGAAAGTTCTACGGTCCATCCCCCTGAGTGTCCAGGATGATGGATCATCTGGGAAAGCGGACATATGCTTCAGCTACCTCTTCTATAAGGGCGCTGAATTTGGCCCACGTAACTCGACTGCAGCGAGACCTGGTCAAGGAGTTACCCGAGTCATCCCCAGAGTCCATGTTACTGGAGGATAAACGCATATTCTCCTTGTGAATTGCCACTCTCAAAGCGGTTTCTAATACATCCATGTGCCTCCTTTCACATGCCACTGAAGGAGCAGGAAGGGCGGCCTGGACAGCCATTGTCATGAGGTGACACCTAGCTCAGGCTAGGTCAGTTCACAGAACCCTTTAAGGCATCTTTCACGAATGCCCCTTATGATGGTTCTTCCTTGTTTGGGAAGACTGTTCATGATATGCTGGTCCAGAGTGAAAAGTACAGGAAGACACTGTCTGCCATCGGGATCAATTTCTCTAACCCCCAAAAATCTTTTTCCAGGAATCAGCAGGGGCAAAAGAATATGTGGCAAAAGAATATGTGGCTCCAGAAGTCTCAGTATTCCTGGGACACTCAGGACTCATGTTCCCCTAGAGGCAGAGGGAGATAAGACAGAAATTTTGGGTCTCAAGAACCATTCTCGAACAGACCCACTCAGCAGCCCCGAGTGGTTGCCTGACTGCTCTGCTCTGGAGGCAGTTGGGGGTAACCTTTCGATGCACTTGACTGCATGGGAGTCCATGTCATTAAACCGTTGTGTGCTTCAAATAATATCCACAGGATATACCATCCCCTTTGTGGCTCCACCCATCCCCCCAAAACACCTCCCGGATATTCCACCCAAGCAAAGAGAGGTAGCATTCGAAATAGAAAAGCTGCTAAGGAAACGAGTCGGCCAGCCTGTCCCCCAAGATCATTCCAGATCAGGCATCTATTCCAAGTTCTTTTTAGTGCCAAAAAAGACAGGGGACCCAAGACCTATTCTGGACCTTTCCACCCTAATCCTGTCAGTTGCCAAAGAGAAGTTCCAAATGGTCACTCTACAATACATCCTGCCTTACCTGCAGGAGAATGACTGGATGTGCTCAACAGATCTCCCGGACGTGTACTACCACATAAAGATGCACAGATGCTCCAGGAGGCTCCTCTGCTTTTGGCTAAGGGCCAATCACTATTAATTCCGTGCCCTACCCTTCGGTCTCACTGCAGCCCCCAGGGTGTTCACCAAGGTCATGGCAGTAGTAGCGGCTCACCTGAGGCTTCAGGGGATACAGGTCTACCCATACCTGGACGACTAGCTCCCTGACGCTCCCACCAGGCGTCTACTTTGTCAGGCCAGAGACTATTTCCTGAAACTGTCAGACTTGCTGGGAATTACAATCAACATATCCAAGTCTTCTCTCGACCCTGTTCAGGTCTTAGACGACATAAGAGCGGGAATAGATATGCTACAAACCAAGGTCTAACTCCAGAGAGTTTGAAACTTACGACTTCATGTGTCCATGACCCTTCAGTCTCATCTTCCTCCAGCCAAGGCGGTATTACGAGCCCTAGGTTCATAGGTTCATACTAGGCTATCTGCCCGAGGGCATTTACAAGCCTAGCCCATAGTTTTGTGGCTTACGCCACCCCTTTAGTTTGGAGAAACTATGCCCATTATTTTGCTGTGCCTCTGTCGAGCAGTGACACTGAGGTAACCCCTGGGGTGTATCTGCGATCTCCCATCCATTGGTCAAGATTCCTCTTGAACAAGGCCAGCGAGGTGCTCTGCCTCACATATACCGGGATTTTGTTCCACAGCATAGGGAGTCTTTGGGTGATGAATCTATCCCTCCAGCACGTCCTATTAATAACCGTGTCGAGGTTTAAGTCTCCGCCCTTGTGGCTCTGAGGATCTAGATTTTTGAGATGAAGCATGTTCATCAAATCTGGGTTTGACATGGCCTTGTATGTCAGGCACAGGTCACCTCTGAGCAAGCGGTAAGCAACTGAATATAGCTGGAGTTCTTTCAGTCGGGCAGCATAAGACAGATTTTGAGACCCTTTATCCTTTTGGTGAGGAACTTTTGTGGCCTCTCCAGCTGCTGCAAGTGTCGGGTCAGATACATTCCGAATGGGGCATTGTACTCAATCATTGGTCTGATGAGTGATGAGTATAGGGAGACTATGACCTCCCTTGATCTAGATGTGAATCCCTTCATGATAAGGTGGGCAATGTAGAAGGTCTTCCTAACTACTTTAGCAATATGAGTGTCGAATGAAAGGCTACTGTCAACCTGGGTCCCCAGGTCTCTGATAACTTCTTCTGTGATCAGTGTATTGCCACCTATATGGTAGCTAGGGGTAACCTTGTTTTTCCCGAAGGGTATGACTATGCATTTCTTGGCATTTAACTTTAGGCCATGGCTCTGGCACCAGTTATCAGTTTCTGAGACCCTTCTGAAGGATATCTGTGTCAGATGTGTTTTCGACTATGGCGCCCAGTTTGCAGTCATCTGCAAACTTTGTCAGCCATAACCCTCCTGTGTTTGCTTGCACTTCAGAAAAGTAGATGCCAAACCAGAGTGGGCCCAGGACTGAGCCCTGTGGGACACCACTTGACAGGCTTTGAGTCTGACATGGCGCCAGCAACTCTGACCCTGTGGGTTCTATCACTCAGCCAGTTTGCAACCCATCTTGTAATGTATGGGTTTACATTTAAGTTGATGAGTTTTTCAATGATACCCGAGTGGGGTATTGTATCGAAAGCCTTCGCCAGGTCTAGGTAGGCTGTATGGACTGCCTTTCCCTCATCAATGGCCTTGGTGACTGTTTCGAAAAAGTCAACCAAGTTTAAAAGGCATGATCTGCCTTTGACAAAGCCAAACTGGGTTGGATCCAAAGTCTGCAAATTCCTATGTCTTTATTTATGAGATCCATTATGATCCTCTCCATGGCTTTGCAGATAAGGCTTGTCAAGCTAATGGGACGGTAATTTCCAGGGTCGGTGGAGGCACCACCTTTGTGAAGTGGGACCACAGTCGCTGTGCGCCACTCCCTGGGTATGTATCCGGAGGTGAGACTAAGATTAAACAGCTGTCCTAACTGTGGGTTTAATTCCTCGTTGAGTTCGTGGAGCACACAGCCGGGGACACCATCAGGTCCCATGGATGCTGTGTTCTTTGCCTTGGAGAGAGCAGTTCTCACCTGGGCATTAGAGATGTTTGGGGGGGGCTACAATCATTTGGTATAGATATCTCTCCTTTTGGGGGGAGGGGGGGGACTTTGCACTGAACCTGTCAGCCAGTATGTTGGCAATGTCTGTAGGATCAGTAATCTTCACATCATTTTGGACTAATTCTGAGCATATCTGGGAGTTTCCTCCTAGGTTTCTGACATAGCTAAAGAATGCCTTATGGTTGTCTTTAGAGTCCTTTGCTATTTTTCTCTCAAAATTAGCTTTGGATGATTTTATGAGAGCTCTTAGCTTTTTACTTATAGTGATCAGCGGTGTCTTTCCTATTAAGGATTTTGCTCTATCTTGTAGTAGCTTTCTCCTTTTGTTGTAGAGTTTGTTTATGGCTGGGGTCCACCAGACTGGACGCTTGCCTTTGGTACAAAGAGTCTTTGTTTTGCTTGGGATTGCCTGATCCATGCAGCCCTGCAGGTGCTGGTAGAAGGCATTTGTAAGTGATTCAGCGGTTTGAGTAATGTTTACCGCTGGCTCGGGGGCCTTAAAGGAGACCACACTAGTCTTAAGCAGTGTGAAGTCGGCTTTCGAGAAGTTCTTTACTGTGGTCTTTTTTATTTCGGGTGGGGGCGGGATAAGGACCTCCAGCGAGATTAGTTTGTGATCTGATCTCACCAGTGAGGGGTATGCTTCTGGTGTTGAACATTGTGCTCCCATGTTCGTGATGATGAGATCAAGTATGTTTTCTCCTCTTGTGGGGATGGTGACTAGTTGTTCTATGGCATTTGAGTTTATGAATTCCAGGAACTTTTGGGCTAGAGTGTTTGGGCTTGAGTAGTGTTCCCAGTCTATATTAGGGTAGTTGAAGTCACCTAGTATGATGGTGTTCGGAGATACATTTATACCCTCCAGTGTTTTCAGGAAGGCCATGTGAGGTTCCTGAGTTTGCGAGGGTGGCCTGTAACATGGCAGCCACCATTACTCTTCTTCCCTGTGTTAGTCTGCATATGCGGGTACTACAGTGAACACTAGTGGTTCAATGGTCATTACTAGAGCGACCATTGACGCATCCTATTCATATCAGCAACGATTGCAGAAAGTCCTTCCTCTGGTGGATACACTGCACGGATCTAATGGAGGGATGAACTTTTATTGCAGTCCCTCCCCAAGCCATGGTTACCATGGATGCCTCCCAATTAGGATGGGAGGGGGGCATTAGACCAAACTGCATATCAATGTTCTAGAGATGAGGGCGGTCTTGTTAGCGCTGCAGGCCCTTCATGCCTTCCTTACTCCGAGAACTATTGCAATTCAGACGGACAACATGCCAGTGGTCTGGTAAATCAACAAACAGGGAGGAACCAGATCTTATCCCCTTTGTTGTGAGGCCATGACAGTGTGGGGGTAGTGGGTGATCTCCACAAACCGTTTTCTGGTAACAATGCACATTCCGGGTGGATCCAACATACTGACAAGACACACTGCGCAGAACTATCCTGATGCCTTACAAGTGGTCTCTGAATCCTTCTGTAGCAGAGCAGATCTTCCTCGAGTGGGGTCAGCCTTGCTGCGATCTCTTTGCATCATCTTTCACCAAGAAGTGCAGCGAGTTCTTTGCCCTGATCCCCCCCCCCCCACAGGGGGAATCCATCAGGGACGCTCTGGTCCATGCTTGGCCTCCCGGTCTTCTTTATGCTTATTCCCCTTTACCTCTCATGACAAAATTTCTCCAGAAGGCTCGCCAGTTGGGGAGCATGTCATCCTCATTGCCCCATTCTGGCCTCGCCAAATCTGGTTTCTCTTCCTCTGGTCTCATCTGATAGTTCCTCCATGGATCTTGGATCCAATACCGGATCTCATTTCACACGCCTCAAGAGTCCCTCATCCAGACCTGGGCAGTCTGAAGCTCACTGCTTGGCTGCTCCCATTCCCTTGATTGCTAGGACACCCAGTCTGTCTTCCCCGGTCAAGACTATTCTGGTGGCAAGCTCATAAAATCATCTACCAGAAAACTATACCATAGCAAATGGAAGCATTTCTCTATCTGGGCTTCTCAAAGGGATTTGGACCCTTTCACAGCTCCTGTTCCAGCGGTCCTTGAGTTCTTGGCATACATTTTCCAGCAGTGTGCCAGCTTATCTACAGTAAAAGTTCAACTGGTTGCCATTTCCAATTTCCATGTAGGAGAGAACATGGCTTCTTTAGCTTCCTCCAGACTTTGCAAAATCTTTATTAAAAGGTACAATTCTTTTAAGACCCCCAGTTAAAGATCCTACTCCTCCTTGAGAACTTGCCCTAGTTTTACAAGCTTTGGTTGCTCCACCTTTTGAGCCTGCTGCTTCTGTGGATTTGAAATTTTTATCTTGGAAGACAGCGTTTCTATTGGCTATTACCTCAACTAGGAGAGTGTCAGAACTCCAGGCATTATCTGTCAAACCTCCACACATGATTTTCCATAAAGACAAGTTTAACTTCGTAATAATCCCTCTTTTCTGCCTAAAGTGGCCTCTGAAACAAATATCAATTTACCTGTTTTTCTTTCCAAATTTTCAGAACGGGGGGGGGGGGGGGGACTATAAATTACACTTATTAGACGTACACAGACAGCTATGTTTCTACTTACACAGGACTAAAGCCTTTTGCAAGTCTATCAGTTGTTTGTGCCTTTTGCTACACCTTTTCTGAGCAAACTGGTTTCTAAGGTAACCACTGCCAGATGGACTTCCATTTGCATCCTTCAGGTTTACAAAGACAAAGGTAGGTCTTTTCTGGGTAGGATAAATGCCAATTCTACCAGGTCCATGGCTACACGTCAGCTGCTTTTTGGTGTAGAGTGTCTTTGGATGATATTTGTCCGGCGGCTACTTGGTCTTCATCTCACACCTTTATTTCTCATTATAAATTGGGCATGGTATCTAGGGGGAGAGCATCCTTTGGCTACGCAGTGCTCCGAAATATCCTTCTATGAGGGCCACCCAAGGTTTTGGTAGCTGGGGAGTCTGTCCCACAGGTTGATGATCAAATGAAGTCAACTACTTCAGATAAAGTTAAGTACTCACCATAACGCTCCATCGGAGTAGTTGGACTTAGTCATCAACTGTCCCTTCCTCCTGACTGCTCATGTTTTTTTTTTTTTTGCATTGGCAGGCAGGAGAGAGCGCCTTTGCGTCTTTCCTGTTTCTCATGGTTAGTGAGGGTTATTGGATTGGGTTCATGTGTGAGGGAATAGCAAACTCGATCGGAGGGAAGGAAGGAGATGGAGGAGTATTGGGAGCAAGGGGAGGAGCTTGGAGCTCGGATCAGATGCAGGTGAAGCGGCAGTCTCGCATCCGGTTCGGATCCGACATCCTACAGGTTGATGACAAATGACGTCCTATACTCAGATGGAACGTTATGGTGAGTACATAACTTCTTTTAGTCAGAAGTGGGGCACCATACAAGAGGGAAGGAATGAGGTATGTGGTAGAGAGAACAAACTTGGTAGAGGAGTGAGGTAGCGATTGTGGCACTAAAGCATAGAGTTTCTGGTGTTTTTTTTTTTATATTCATTTGCAGGTGGGTGTCAAATTTAAACGGCAGATGAGGACACCAAGAAGTTTGGTATGGGATACTACTTCAAGGGAAGTATTGCTTTGGTAAGTAATGGAGAATGAGTTTTTGTCAATGGTGGTATTTTTAGGAGGAGTAAATATAAGTTTGTTTTGTGATGCACTGAGTGCAAAGTGGTTATTTAACCATCCCGTGCTCAGTGGAAGAAAAGGCATCTTGGGTTAATTTTAGGAGAGTGGAAATGGAGGTGGCAGAGCAGATGATTGTAGAGTCATCCGCATATTGGACACGTTTAGCCTTAGGTACAGACTGGTGGAAGTCATTTATGAAGATACTGAACAGGAGGGGACCTAATATGGAACCATGGGGTACACCTGTCAGAGTATCAAGGAAGGGGGAGGTTGCTTTTTGCCATTTGACTGTTTGTTGCCTGCTGGAGAGGTAACTAGTGAACCAGTTGATAAGAGAAGGATAGATCAAGTTTAGAGAGAAGACTGTTATGAGAGACAGTACTGAAGGCTTTTGATAAGTCTAGAAAGAGGATGGACACTAGGCAGTACTTTTGAGATAGGGGATAAGATGGCGATAGGACAAAAATTGGGAATAATGTTGTTACCCCCTTTATGAAGGGGAATGATAAAGGCCTTTTTCCAAACTTGGGACACATAGCCTTCTTGGATTGATCGATTAGAGTGGATAGAGGGGAAAACGATGGCTTTTGGCAGCTATTTTGAGAAAGTATATAGGAAGGTTATCAGGGGCATTGGAGCATGGTTTTTATTTCAGGAGGCGTTTTTCTATGGTAGATGTAGAAATGGATTTGATGGAGAGGGGAAGGGTACTGGATGTGGTAGTGTTAGGGAAAGCAGAGATAAAAGGTGAAGATTAAGCACTATTGGGGAAAGATGTTGCTAGTTTGGCTATGGATTCAATAAAGAAGGAATTAAATTGGGTGGCTAAGTCAGAGGCATTTGGATCAGGGCAGGGGTTGTCTTTTTTGCCAGGATTGAGGAGGGTGATGGACACCATTCCAGAATTTTTTAGGGTTAGTCTTGTGGTTATTTTGAAGTGTTGAGAAGTAGGATTCGTGGTCAGAAGCAATAATTTTTTTTTTTACTTTGTTGCAAAGTAGTTTATATTCATTCAAGGCGGTGGGAGTTTTATTTTTCTGGTAGTGTCTCCAGGCTTTGTCTCGGAGGTGCATAATGGTTGTTTCTTTGGTTAACCAAAAGACAGTGTTGTTTTTAATTCTTTTGCTTTTAGAGGGAGCAAAGGTATTTAAAAGGTTTAAGAATGTAGTACTGAAATTGGTTTCAGCATTATCTAGAGAGATGGTTTTAGAGGTCTCCAGTTTATAAGTTTTAGAGAGTCAGAGAAAAAATTAGGATTGAAATTTTTTTAGGGAGCGTACAGAGATACAAGTATGGGATAGTTGTAAGGAGGAGAGGAGACTATGGCCAAGGAGGGAAGGTGATCGCTGAGGGAGTCAAGGAGGGTACCACTATCCTGATGTAATGGGGATGAGAAACCAGAATCCAGTTAAGGATACTACCAGAGGAGTAGTCCTTGCAGGGTCTGGTAAGTAGACCCGATTAGCTGTGAGAAATTATATAGGTTTAGGAGTTTGTGGATGACTGGATGGTGGCCCAGTTAATACTGACATCAAGTATTATGGTTTCATTGCTAATGTTAGAGGAGAGCCAGGAGAGGATATCCTACAGAATAGGGATGTAGAGAGCGGCTATGCATATGTGTTTGTGTTTATTCAGCTGAAGTAGGGCCACAGTTAGTTCAGCATTGGCGAATGGGTTTAGTATAGGGAGTAACTGACAGGGAAGAGGAATAGAGAGCGACTCCACCCCCTTTTTTATGGGTTTTGTCTTTTAGAATGATGTAGTTGGAGGGGATAATTTTCAGAGTCTTTAATATGGGGTTTTAGCCATGCTTCTGAGATGGACAGGATGTCCAGCTGATTATGGTGGAGCCAGGCATGGAAGTTAGGGATTTTGTTACATAAACTTTGAGCATTCAATGTAGTGAAAAGAAGGGATTTTCCCGTTAAGGGGGGAGGGGATAAATTGGTGTGAATGTGACTTTTGAGGAAGAATAGGGCCAGGGTTTGGGTGAATATCACCAGAGAGAAGGACGGTAAGGAGTTGATGGATGTGGGCAATGAGGTGCTTAGAGTGCTTAGTGTCTAGTTTGAGAGTCAGGTAATTTGTAGGAACAGGGTTGATTGGGAGTGGAGATAGTAGTTGTGAGTAGAGAAGTTTGAAAGGAAAGACCAGACAGTTATTGGTGAAATACAGGTGGGGGATATGAAGGTTATGAAGTGTTTATGGTATACAGGGTATGGACAGATTATATGGAAAGGGGGGGATTAGTACTTGTAGGACTTGTTAGAAAGTAAAGGCAGGAGAGAGTGAGAAGAGATGTTAGGGTTATGAAGGGGGCAGGTTTTATAAGCATAATGACTTGTCAGGAGATTTCTCAGGGGATAAGGGTGAGAAAGTATCTCTCTGATAAGTAGCCTTAAGGACTTTATTCTGTTTTGTGGGAGAAAGGCTAACTGACTGATGTTATCCAGATAAGTTGCTATAAACTCCAAGACTTGAACTGGCTGCGAAAGGAACTTGGCATAACAGACTGATAACATGAGTAATGAATTCCTGGCCTTTTGTAGGCGATGCCTAGTTGAGGCAGTGAGGAACCATTTGTCTAAAAAAGGAAACAATCACAGCAGTTGATGATCAGCTGCTACCACTGCCATGTATTTGGTGAACACCCTGGGAGCTGTGATGAGACCAAAGGGAAAGCTCTGAATTAATGACTGGCCCCCAACCAAAAGCACACATCTCTGGGAGTGTCTGTTCATTTTGGAGTGATAGTACACATCCTGGAGATTTATACAGCACATCCAGTTATATCCTTCTTTAGGAAAGGAAGAATGGACTGAACCATGACCATCCAAAACTTATAGTTCTTTACAAACTGGCTTGGACTGCTTAGACCCACAATGGGCCTCAAGTCCCCCATTTTCTTTTGCACGAAAAAGAACCTCTGGTTTGGTGGGACCTCTTGGATGACTCCTGTCTAGCAGCTTTTGAACTTCTAGAGCTGCTAACTTCTGTTGATTGGGTGGAACTCTGGGGAGATTTTTTCCATTTGGAAGGTGGGAAATGCAGAAAAGGAATGAAATATCTTCTGGACATAATCGTTTGCACCCAAGTGTCTTTTGTGATAAGTCCCCAGGTTTCCAGGTGCTGAGACATGTGGCCCCCAACTGCCTCCAGAGAAGTGCAGTTGGGCAACCCTTCATGAGCTCCGAAAGCATCTATGGAAAACAAATCTCAAAACCCTTGGTTTTGTGGGCCTCCTCTGCCACGAGGGTGGCGTCTTCCGTTGGAACCCCCCACCCCACCTGTGGAAGACATTTCCCCTTAAGAGTCTTGAAAAAGTCCTTGTAACATCTGGAAACTCAAGAGGGGAAGCGACGGCTCCGAAAACCTCAGAGTTGAAGACATACCCCCTGAACCCGGCTCCAAGACTTGTCTGGCTGTGCAAGGATCAATGCCGAATGGGTCAGGTACAATGGAGTCAAAGAAGCAAGTCTCTTTGGATCAGACATTTCAACTCTTGGGGTTCTTGGATCTGAGGGCTCCAAAACTGTTGAAAGGCTTGGAGGAGGAGTGATAGTATGGGGTACAGGTTGAAGGCTCGCAGATCTGATGGGAGACAGACAGTAAAACCCCCATCTAGATCTGAACTTTGAGGAACTTCATTATCCTACCCACATATGCTTCAGAGAGATTTCGGGAGTACCTGACAAAAGATGAAGTAAAAGGAGGACAGGAAATTCTTTTGGGCGTCTCTTGCAATAATGGAAATCAGAGCCTAGGGTAAACAGGTTCAGGACAGAAGTGGAGCTTTTGATGCTGAGGAGACCGATGCCCCAGATGCTGAATAGTACAGTTGTGTACACCTACCATAAATGTAGATGTTAGAGTGTGTCTTCACTGTTGCAGTCATAACTGTAGGGTATTCCTGCCGGCAGGCAGCCCGAGGTCAGCCAGAATTCCAAAGTCTGGGTCCGGCGTCAGCTGTACCAGCAAGTACCCTGACGTCAGAACGTAGAGGTATAAAGCTGACAGCCGACGCCGTCTTCTCCAGCCTTTCTTTCCCCAGATGTCAGAAGCACCCCAAAATAACCAAAAGGTGTCCAAAAAGAAACACAAATACACCACAAAGGAAGTGGAAGAGAGAACAAGCAAAAATAAGAGGGGATTGGTGGGAGGGAAACACCGATTGCAACAGTGAAGACACTCGAACATCTACATTTATGGTAGGTGTACACAACTGTACTATGTTCTTCGTGTTTCACTGTTGCAGTCATAACTGTAGGGTAGAATCCCAAAGCTGTGAATGAGGGAGGAGGTTATGCAGAAGGGGCAGCTAGAAGACCCTGCAAAACAGCAGAGGCAAAGCCTGCCCTAGACTTAGAATACCAAGGGAGATTATAGTGCTTAGAAAAAGTATGCAGCGAACTCCAAGTGGCAGCCTCCAAAATGTCCTTGGTAGGAACTCCTCTGAGAAAAGCTGCTGAAGTGGCAGCTGCTCTAGTAGAATGACTTCTAATAATACCTGGAATCTGTTTGCCATAGTGAGAGTAACAAAACCTTATTCCATGAGCAATCCATTTGGAAATAGTTTGTTTAGAAATAGCCTTACCTAGAGAACTGGAGGCATAAGAGATAAGCAATTGATCAGATTTTCTGAAATCTTTAGTTTTGTCCAGGTAAAAACATAGTTGTCTGTGTACGTCCAATGAATGTAAAATCCTTTCCCCTTTAATTTGAGGATTTGGAAAGAAGGTAGGAAGGTGAATAGTCTGATTTAGAGCAACCTTAGAAATCACCTTAGGCATAAATGTAGGATTGGTCCTCAAGGAAACTCTGTCTTGGTGGAAGATAATATATGGTTCCACAGCCATGAGAGTTTGCAACTCTGAAACCCTTCTGGCAGAAGTCAATGCCAATAAAATAGCTGTCTTCCAGGATAAGAACTTGATATCCGAAGCCACAGCAGGCTCAAAATGAGGCAAAGTAAGTTTCTCCAAGACATAATTAAGGTCCCAAGCAGGAACAGGAGGAGTTCTGGGAGGTCTTAAGTTCTTAGCCCCTCTCAAAAATTGTCTCACCAGCTGATGAGAAAAGATGGGAGGATCAGTGTTGAAATGAGCCGAGATAGCAGAAGCATGAATTTTGATGGAGGAAAAAGAGAGGCCTTTAAGCAAAAGGTCAGAGAGGTAAAGCAAAATGGAGGAAATAGGCAAAAGAGGATCAGAACCTCGATCCTGCATCCAAATACAAAATCTTTTCCATTTAAAAGCATAAGATTTTATAGTGCTAGGCCGCCTAGCTTATAAAAGAACATCCAAAACTTGTTTGGGAAGAGATGAAGGAATCAAAGGCCCTTGTAGAGCCAAGCTGCCAGGCATAGAGTCTTGGTTTGAGTGTAGCATCTGACCCTGATGCTGGGACAGAAGAGAAGGGATCAAAGGTAGAATCCAAGGAGGTTCCAAGAATAGGTGTTTTAAAGTTGGATACCAAAACTGCCGAGGCCAATTTGGAGCTATCAAAATGATAATCTTGGGTTTGTCCTGTTTTATTTTCAGTAACACCCGAGGCAGAAGAGGAAGAGGAGGGAAGGCATATCCCGAAAGATTCCTCCAGCTGAATGACAGGGCATCCACTTTCCAAGCTGTTTTGTGGAAGGACCTGATGCAAAAGAGAGGCAACTGATGATTGAGATGGGATGCAAACAGATCTATCTGAGGACAACCCCAAACTGCAGTGCTCCTGCTGAATAAGTTGGTGTCCAGCATCCATTCGTGAGGATCCAAAAGGTTTCTGCTTAGGCTGTCTGCTAAGAGGTTCTGTTTTCCTGGAATGAATTGAGCTTGAAGATGCAGATTCTGATTTAGAGCTGTGTCCCATAAATTCATGGCTAGTCTGCAAAGGGGGTAAGAGTGAGAGCCCCCTTGCTTGTTTATGTACCACATGACTGTGGTACTGTCTGTACGAATCAGAAGAGGTTCTGGTTTCAAAAGATTCTGGAAGGCTAGAAGAGCATTTTGGACTGCCAACATTTCCTTCAAGTTGATGTGCCAGAGAAGATGCTTCTTTGTTCAAGAGCCCTGCTGGCAAATGTCTAGAAAATGAGCTCCCCAAGCATAATCCGAAGTTTCCGTGGTTATAGTCTGAGAAGGTTGAGGCAGACGAAAGGGATTCCCTTTGTTTAAAGCACAAGCCCTGGACCACCAAAGGAACTCTTTTTGGAGGCAGGGAATCAGTGGAATCATTGTGTCCAGACTGTGGTAATGCTGTGACCATACACTCTTTAGGTACCACTGAAGTTTTCTCATATGAAGCCTTGCATTTGGAATCAACAGGATGCAAGAAGCCATGTAGCCCAGTGCCAGAAGGAATTTCCTTGCAGTGAGCAGAGTTAAAGTAGCCAAGGTTTTGAAAATTGAGGCCAGCTGTATTTGTTTTTCTGGAGTGAGGAAGGCCCTTTGCAAGCTGGTGTTTAGAAGAGCTCCCAAAAAGATCATTTGCTGAGAGGGGGTCAAATGTGACTTTGTGTTCACTGAAAATCCCAGTAGTAGGAGAAGACGAACAAAATGCAGATGTTGAAGTAAAAGGTCTTTGCTGTCCGCCTGAATAAGGCAGTCGTCCAGATAGGGGTAAATTTGAATCCCTTGGAGTCTGCAATAAGCTACTACTGGAGCCAGACACTTTGTAAAGACTCTGAGCGCAGTAGATAAGCCAAAGGGCAGTACAGAGAATTGAAAGTGCCTCGAACCTGCCTTGAATCTGAGGTATTTTCTGCATTCCTGCCTGATGGGAATGTGTAAGTAGGCTTCCTTTAAGTCCAATGTCACCATCTAAGCATCCTGGGAGAGCATTGGAAGAAGTTGTTGTAGAGTAAGCATCTTGAATTTTGGAATTTCCAGAAAGGTGTTTAATACTGAAAGGTCCAGAATAGGTCTCCATGAGCTTTGCTTTCTTGGGACCAGAAATAGTCTTGAGTAAAAACCTTTTCCCATCTCTGAAAGTGGAACAGGTTCTATGGCTCTCATGGCCAATAAAGCGTCCACTTGATTTAAGGCCTCTGACCATTGATGTTTTGGCAGATCTGGCCAACCGAAAGACCTTGGCAGAGTATGAAAGTGGAATTTGTAACCTCTTAAAATCACGTCCAAAACCCATTTGTCTTGGGTAATACGAGTCCAATTTTGGTAGAAAAGAGAAAGTTTTCCTCCGAGAGGGGCTTCCAGGCAAGGAGGACCTGTAGCCCAACAGAGAGTCATTGGGTCTGCTTCCTTTGTGATTGAGATCTGTCTTCTCCCCTTCTAGGTGAAGGAGCAGTCCATTGTCTGGACCTGTAACAGGCCTGTGCCTGAGCCCGACCTCTGGAGCATCTATATCTTCCCCTTTGAGGCCTGTCAGACGTGGGAAAGGACCAATTTTTGGAGGGCCAATTTCTAGAAAATCTAGGAGGCTGAACTTGTAAGAAATCTTTAACAGTCTGCATAGATTTCGCTTTATCTTCCATCTTTTTAATAACCTCCTCACCTTTAGATCCAAACAAAACATCATGCTGAACAGGGGCATCTAACAATTTAGCCTTAACTTGCTCAGGTAAATTCTGCTCTCGAAGCCAAGCATGTCTCCTGATAACAGTACCAGAGGCAGCGGCCCTACAAGAAGCCTCCAAGGCATCAAAACCACAATGTAAACTATGTTTGCTAACTTGTTCAGTTGCATGCAATACATCCTGTAATTCCTTGTCCTCTGCACATGCAGGTAAGGTTGAAAGTTTTTGTTTTAAAACATACAAAAGAAATTGCTGATACTTGAACATATGAAACTGGCAATTTAAAGCTCTAACACAAAGAATAGCAGAAGTATACACCTTTTTGCCCCATCTGTCCAAGGCACGAGAATCCTTTTCAGAGGGAATAGGATTTTTAGATGAAGCGGCCTTAGCACCCTTGGAGCCCTGAGAAATAGTTTCAGGATCTGCAGAAGGGTTCTTGAACAGAAACTGATGGGAATCAGGGACTCTGTAAAATCTATCCGGCTTAGAAGGAGCAGGCAGAAAGGAATCAGGATTCAGGTTAGTCTCAGAGAAAGCATCATCCACAATATCAAGAACAGGAGGAATAGCCAAAGGTCTGTGTTGTGGGAGAAAGAGAAATTCTCTAAGTCTCTTCTTGGAAGCGGAATAATCCTGACCTTCCCAATGAAAATGCTCTCTCATCTCATGCAAGGTTTCCCCAAAAGAAAAATCTTCAGGGGGAGAAGCAGAGGGAATAGAGTCCTCTGCATCAGAATCCTCATAAGGAGGAAAAGAGTAATCCTGGTCAGAGGAAGAGACTGAAGACACAGAAGCCTGATCAGAGGAATCATAAGAATATCCTGTCTAGGCCTTTTTTCAGGAGGGGGGTGAGAACCCCTAATCATAGTAAGCAAATCTTCAGCCATCCTTAATAATTGTTTCTGGGTCTTGGGAGCTGAATCCGTAGTAACTTGAGAAGAAACCCTTGGCTTAACTTGAGTCTTTGACTTTGCCTTTGTCTTTGTAGTAATAGTAATATGAGAAGGCCTGAAAACCCCTTCAGAAGCCGGTACCTGCACAGCGGTTCTGGACCCATCTGAAGGAGCGACATCCGAGGGTCCTGCAGCAGATAAAATACTGGGCCTAGATGGCTCCCCATGGGAGTCCGTGTCGGCCATCGGTTCCGAAGTGGCTGACGACAGGGGCTGCAAAAGCGCCTCACTGACGACCACCGAACCCGAAGCTTGCTCCGGCTGCAAAGTATCCTGTTTGGACCTCGGAGGCCTATCCTTGTCCTTGCGTTTTTTGTGAATTCCAGTTGTCGGTAAAGTATCTGACGACATCCTATAATTGAACAGTCTACCGAAATAATTCAAGGCCCAATCGTACCTACGCTTAATAGTACGAGAATTAAACCTGGCACAAAACCGACAGCAAGAAACGTCGTGGTCAGGGCCTAAGCAAGGAAGACAGTAAGAGTGGAAATCTTTATGAGGTATTTGTTTTCCACACGATATACAATTATTAACTTTTTCTGACATCGGAGGAGCAAGAAAAAAGTTTCCCCCAACGGGGTACTTAGCTTGAGAAGAGAAGAAGTCTTTGGACCGACGACAAGCAAAGCACGTTGTTCTGAATCCGCCAACCAACAACTTGCGAGCTGCTTTCCACCGCACGGTAAGAAAAACTGGAGAAGATGGCGTCGGCTGTCAGCTTTATACCTCTACGTTCTGACGTCAGGGTACTTGCTGGTACAGCCGACGCCAGACACAGACTTTGGAATTCTGGCCGACCTCGGGCTGCCTGCCGGCAGGAATACCCTACAGTTATGACTGCAACAGTGAAACACTAAGAACATCTGAAGTCGAACCTTAACGTTCAGGTAGTTTAGCAGGTGGCATCAGCAGACTGGACAGGATAGTCTTTCTTATGCTCCATGGGCTCTGTAGTCAATGTGGATTTCTTGGTAAGGGTCTGCGCCTCTAAGAAAGATGCTGAAGAGGACAGAGCAGAAGCAGACAGCAAACCCTTTAAAACATATTTGTTTTGATGGTCACGTAGGGCCAGAGTTGAAACCTGCAAATATTTGACAGGGGGTTTCAGGGTGAGCTGCTCCTAAGCACTAGACACACACCCTGTGGGAAACTTACACCCACAGGAAGTGCACTTTTTAAATCCTGCTGGCTTCTCAGCCATCTTGCAAAGATTTTAAGAAAGAGAGATTTCTATTAAAAAAAATAAATACAAAATCTCACCAACAGGACACATCTTGTCAAAGTGGGTGACTTCACCTCTAGCAAAAGACCAGTCACCAGTGGCATATCACAGGGTTCTGTTCTGTGCTGGACCCCTTACTATTCGGAATTAATTGCTTAGAAGTCCAGGCAAACTTGGATGGCCTGTGGCTGACCAAGTTCACTGACGACTGCAAATTGGGAGCAATCATTGCGTCCCAAAATGATGTTAATATAATACAGACAGGTTAATGCAGACAAATGATTGGTGCCAAAGCCACAGATTAAAGCTAAAGGAAAAGAAATGCATTATTCCCTTTGGAAAAGCTGGCATCCCTGCTAATTTCGTTACAGACAGCACCCTCTAAATGTAGACCCAGTGGTACCTGATCTACACACAAAGGTTGACAGGAATCTGAACGATGACCACCACATATCCACAGTAGTAAGGAAAGCCTTCTATGTGGCACATCTTACAAGTAAAGGTATTGCATCTAGATCCAAGGATATTATAATTTCATTATATTCAGCCCTCAGCAAACCAATAATTGAGTAAAATGCTCCCTTTTGCATGCAGCTCACCAGACACCTGTAACAATTAGAGAGACCACAGAGGTTTCTCACCAAGAAATTACAGGTTACAGAAAAAAGTCTAACACGGAAAAACTGAAAGCCCTATCACTGTATTTGGTCTCCTACAGGTTACTAAGGGGTGACCTGTGCTTGGCTTACAAGGCAGTCTCTGACTCGGCCCTGATGGAAATGATATAGTCGCAAATCAAACTGCAAGAGAGTCACTCGCTACACGGATCTTCACCAAGTCTCTGACATGAACAGGTCATGCTGGAGAGAGAGAGATGCATCTCCCAGAGACTGACTTCTCTGGAACAGGATTCCAGTTCACGTGAAATGCAGTCCATCCCTGACCCTCTTCAAACGCAACCTAGATCAATGGATGGGTGACTGCAAATTCACTACTGGAATGGTGCCAATATCCCTCTTGGACAGAGGAAGTCGGTATTAACTACCATAGACCCTTACCTCTGCAAACTTCACTCGCCTAACCACCGACAATTGGGACAACTCAGGATAAAGATGGGTAATGTAGTAAGGGCTCTAGGGCCGTTAGCCTAGTAACCCGCTATGAACCTATAAAAAAGAAAAAAGATTAGAATAATACTAGCAAAGATGCTAAAGAATTACCCTAAAGATGGATAAAAAATAAAGAATACCAACGATGGTATGGAGAAATACCAGATAGTAGTGGACAGGAAGAGAAATTTTTACAACTGCACAGAGAAAGGATAGGGGTAAATAGGAGAGTACTACAAGAGAGAGAAAAAAGGTTTAATAAGAAAATCAGCTCTGCTTTTACTCACAAATATAAAAACTAAGCCCAGTACTTGAGAGAGTATGATCTGCATCCAAACCGCTAGAGTAGCAAACAAGATCGGAAGTAATGCAGGGGTGTGGGGTATTATGGGTAAAGGGAAGAGCTTGCGAGTCAGATCCAAAAGTCTGGAAGAAATGCAGCTGAGCTGGATCCAAGGTCAGATAAGAGACCATTCATTGAGGAATGAATGAAAATTACATCATCAGATCATATTCTTTTCAATTAACAAATCCTGTTGTGGATAGTCAGTACAGATGATTATCTGTATTAAATTAACAATCTATTCCTTTCAGTTTGATACAGAAAAGAACATAGCATGCAGAGAACCCCCCCCCTTTTTTGGTTTTTAAAGACCACTCTTGCTGAGAAGCCAGAAGCCTCATGCTCTGCAAGCTTTTTCACTTCAGTTTTTGCAGTTTTATCAGTTCATCTGAATAGCTAGCTAGAGCTTCTATTTTTGCAGCTTTTTGTTATGCGAGTTGATATAGTCCATCAGTGTTTCATTTTAAATACCTCTGAGTACATTTGACTTACCAGAAGCCATAGCCTGTACCAAAACTGAAACTTGATCGGCTTTGCTGAAAAGCTGCAGCCAGAGTGCCTCTTCTGGCTGATTTTCTCTCAAATTCTCCAACTTTCTTACTTGCGAGCATCCAGGCAATGTTAATACTAGCCAGTGACCAATTTACCCAAACTGACAGCTTCACTGTCCCTTTGTTCAGTATGTTTTCACACTAAAAGAACTTAAATCAACCTGCTGAGCAGTGTGCACCCATCCTAGAGGTCCCTACTGACTTTACTCAAGCTCATCCACCAACATATTAGTAAACCTACTTTTAAATCTTTCTTGCTTTATCACGTAAAGGGGAACACTCCGGCATTTGCCACGTGAGCTCAAGTATACAGTGGCTACATTTACCCACAGAGGAGCATTATCAAGATGCCACTGTGTGCATTACTTCTATTTATGTGGTTAGACATGTGTGCACCCTTATGAAACATGCTCTGTCTAGCCTGCAGGTTGCACATGGTTCCCCCAAATAAAATTCTCTTTCCTTGTTATCCTTCTCAAGCCTGGTCATGTAGTCCAAAAATTTCAGACAGTTACCTACATAAATTCTTCATCCAGGATATCCTTGATCTTTTTAGGGAATGATTAATAGCGCGTGTATTAGTTACTACAGTCCAACCTCCCAAAAATATGATGACCCTTTCAAAAAAAGCTAAAAGAATTTTAAATATTACCAATCTGAACTCCACTGCAGTAAACCTGAGAGACAAGTCAAGTGAAACTATGGCAAGTGTTATATCTTGATATTACCCTTTTAATCAAGAATTTACCCTCTAATATTCACACCATCCTCTAGCACTATGGGGCAGCCATTAGCTGCTAATAAAGTTGCTCTCCTCTCCTCCCATTATCAACAATAGCAGCCATTGCCCAATCCCATCTAGCTCCAAATATCTCCTGAACTCTAGTCTCAAGCATTTGTACCTCCCACAGGACAATTAAACTGATCTGGATTGTCTAAGGATCTGTAGCAGTCTAGTTTGCTTAAGAGTATGTGGCAAAACAATTCATATTCCAAGTCACCAACCTCAGTGACACTTGCGTATTAAAACTTAACTTTATACAATGACTGGTCATTAACATTCAAAGATGTGCAATCTGATTTCTGATTGGTCAGCCCAACCAGCATGCTAGTTGTAAAACTGAGCATATGCAAACAGGAAAAAGTCCAGTTATCCAGACTTTCTTCTACCAATACATGCTAAAGAGCTTTCCAGTTTTCTTAAAAAAAAAAAAAAAAAAAAAAAAAATTTTGAAATCTGAACTGGTACGAGAGGACAGAGAAAATACAAGGATAATCAGGAACATTATACAAAACTAAAGAAGCATATCTGATTATCTTTGTATTTTCCCTGCCCTGTCTCATGTCTGAAGTGTTCCTGATTTCAATTTTTTTTTTTTAAAACAAAAGCAAAGCTCTTCCTTTCCCCATTGCTCCCTTTACAAACCACCAATGTACTGCGTGAACATGGGAACGCAAGTCCCATATGCACAAGAAAACCCCATGGTACTATAGAAAAAAGCAGAGCAGCACCATAGCACCACTATACAAAGACATTAAGAAAAGTAAGCAAGTGTCATTGTATAAAAGCAATAACCCATGGCTGGGTGTGGGTAATGCTGGATTTACCCACGGCTGGAGTGGTTTGGTGACATGGATGAAGTAAAAAAAAAAAAAAAAAAACTCAAGCACCAATTCCTAACAAAAATTAAACCATATACAATAGTACCAATTCAAACATTTTAATTATTACAGTGAAACAAAGTGCCACTCTCTCTCTTTTATACTGTACCCAGACAAATATTGTCTGCTCGCTCTCCATGTTGCAGCTTAACCAAAAGTTCTTCCCTAAAGCTTCCAGACCCAGCTTGCAAACCTATCTACTTAGTTTGCAATCTTTAATGCTCTAAGTAGTCCATTTTGATATTATAATATGTTCAAATCCAAAGTCAATGTATACTTAGTGAAGCTTTTAAACACAATTAAATAGAAGCAGCATTTCCAGGCTTTTGTTCCCCCATTAGTCAAATTCTTGCCAGATAACATTTCCTTCCACTTCAAGTCATTCTCTCTTTTAGAAGTACCCTATATCTAACTGCCTCTACTAATATAAATTAGACAAAATAATGGCAAAAGTGTCAAACAGCCTCAACATGTTTGTGTTCCAGCTCAGAATGGCTTGCTGTCCCAAGACACTCCCGAAGGTATTCTTCCTAATCAGCACTCCAACTGCCTCCACATGGACAGAGTGCCAGATGCCAGATAAATGTGTCAGAAGGTCGCTGTTTACATCATCCACACTTTTAAATTTTCTTTATACGTTGAAACTGTAAACCTTTAACAAAGGAACAAACTATTTGGCCAGATCTCCACTCTCTTCTAGCAACTGAGGATTTTTCCACCAACTTAAAGATCTGCATCACTGGCTTGGAGGGAACATATTAATAGCGCAGGTGAGTCTTTGTGCAACTAGAGAACCTTTCCATTCAGGCACAGAAGCAACAATGGAGTTGCCTCCTGTTAGAAGGCCCATTTCCATTATTAAGATGGAAACATGATATTTTCCACCCTCTACTTCATATTAGACTTCTAATTTCTAAATTTTGTTTCAGAGCACAAACGCTTTTTTTCTATTTACTATAGCAAGCACATCAAGAGTACACACTGTATTGCTCCAGACAGCCATTTTTTTTTTATTTCCATTTAAGCTATTTTGGTCAAATTTACTTTTGTGTGTGTGATTACCACTATCACTGATGGTCTACAATGATGCAAACAGGTGCTAAGTATCACATACGGCAAGTTCTCTATACTCTTGAAATACTATCAGGTATTCAAAATGAGAAAGGAAACGGAAAAAAATAAGGCACTTAACATTCAAAGAAACATGTCCACTTCAATCTCATGTCACTTCAAAAATACTTTTGAGACATTTTCATTTCTATTAAAAATTAAGTTTCCAAGCACCCTCGCCTGCTCTGCATTTCAGTTTCAGCTTCAGAACCAGCCTTTCAATATCCAGTGGGTTTTATGTCTGTGGACTCCATTGTGAAACCCTAAGTATCAGAAAGGTTAGAGCCTACTGCATACTGTGGAAATGTTTTGAGCCTCCAGGTAGAGACCTGTAAATAAGACTGTAAAAGCAGTTTAAATCTTAACCTCTGCTTTCAGCACCCCTTTATAAATATTTACTGATCAGCAATCATTCTCAAATACATATATCTGACTTTACAAATTTTCCCAGCTTATGAATCACTCTACACATTTTCAGATGGGCAACATGTCAATAGTTGTTCTCTGTAATCTGTGGCCTGTTTCAGTAAAGATGGCATTCTCAAGCAAACTGGATGAGTTCACTAACTGCATCTGCATAAAAGATATAAAGTCTTTACTTTCAATTTGTTCAGGGATACTAATCACTAATTTAACTTAGGCTAGTCTTCCTGAGTTTTCTTCTTCTTCTCAGAACAGATCTTTATAACTAGCATTGAGGTTACCACCTTGCTTCAAAAAGAAAGTTAAGTCCTTAAAAGGTAACACAATAGAGTCTGACTGAATGAGCAGACAGGACATTGCACATTACTTACTTGATATCGCAAAAAGTACAGTTGTGTACACTTACCATAAATGTAGATGTTAGAGTGTATTCACTGTTGCAGTCATTACATTTGGGTTATCTGCTTGCAGTAGCACTCAGTCGTCCTGATTAACAAGGTCTTGGGTCCTGAGTCGGATACTGTCCCTTCTTCCATGACATCAGGTCGTCAGGGGTATAAAACATGCAGCCAATGCCGTTACATCAGTTTTTCTTGCCCCAGATGTCAGGTGCTCCCCTAATGGAAAGCAATTAAATCTATAATTGCAAGGAAAAACCTCCAACGAAAAAGCAAATGCACCAAAAAGCTTTTTGAGCATAGTAAGGGAGAGTAGAGGTATAGCCAAAAGAAGAAAGGGGGCTGAAGGGAGGGTATAACCAGGACTGAAACAGTGAATACACTCTAACATCTACATTTATGGTAAGTGTACACAACTGTACTATATTCTTTGTGTTTCACTATTGCAGTCATTACATTTGGGTAGATTCCCAAAACTAAGGGTGGGAGGAGGAATTTAAATAAAATTAGGACCAGCTATAAGACCTTGCAAGACTGCAGTGGCAAAGTCAGCTCTGGATTTAGAGAAAATTGGCAAATGATAATGCTTGGAGAAATATGTACAGAACTCCAGGTAGCTTCTAGAATGTCCCTGGTAGAACGCCCCTGAGAAAGGCTATGGAGGTAGATGCAGCCCTGGTTGAATGGGGTCTGATGCCCTGTGGGATAGGTTTTCCATGGTGCTTATAGCAAAAATGAATGCAGTGGCCTACCATTTTGAAATGGTTTGCTTTGAAATAGCTTTCCCCTCTGTCCCTGCAGCAAATGCCACCAGCAGTTGTTCAGATTTTCTTTGAGGTTTAGTCCTATCCAACTAAAATCTAAGTTGTCTGTGCACATCTAAGGAGTGCAGTATCCATTCCCCTTTGTTCTGTGGGTTAGGAAAGAAGGTAGGCAAATGAATGGACTGTTAAGAGCCACAGTGGATACCGCCTTGAGCATGAAGGAGGGATTGGTTCTGAGGGACACCCTGTCCGTATGAAAGATGATGAAAGGCTCCATTGCCATATGGGCCTGTAATTCAGATACCCTTCTTGCAGAAGTGATTGCTAAAATGAAAGCAGTTTTCCAGGAAAGGAATTTTAAATCTGCAGTAGCAGCTGGCTTGAAAGGAGGAAGAGTGAGTTTCTCCAAGACAAAGTTAAGGTCTGAGGCTGAAATTGGAGCTCTCCTGGGTGGTCTTAAATTTTTGGCCCCTCTGAGGAACTGCTTGAGCTGTGGGTGAGAGAAGAGGGGAGGCTCTGTGCTGTAATGAGTTGAAATGGCTGAGGCATGAATTTTGGAGGAAAAGGACACGCCCTTGTGAAGCATCTCAGTCACGTATTGTAGAATCAGAGGTAAATTGGGCACTGCTGCGCTCATCCCTTGAGATTGATTCCAGGCACAAACTCTTTTCTATTTTGCAGCATAAGATTTTCTAGTACTAGGCCTCCTTGCCTCTAAAATGATATCCATCACAGATTTACTGAGGTATGGTAAAGGAGAGATTAGGTAATAAGCCAGGCTGCTAGGTTCAAGGTTTGCAGCTGAGGGTACAGAATCTGGTTCTCCTGCTGAGACAACAGGGAAGGAGTCTGAGGTAGGTGCCATGGGGCCAAGCGTGACACACTGCGCAAGAGGGAGTACCACTGTTGGTGTGGCCAGTCTGGTGCAATTAAAATAGTCCTTGGCTTGTCCTGTTTGATCTTTAGTAGTACCTTGGAGAGCAGAGGCAGAGGAGGAAAAACATAAATTGATAGTTTTTTCCAGCTGAAGGATAGAGCATCCACTTTCCAAGCTAGCTTGTGGGGAATCCTTGTGCAAAATTTGTCCAACTGATGGTTCTGGGGGAGGCAAACAGGTCTACAGCTGGGCTCCCCCACTTCCTTGTCAACATGTTGAAAATCCTTGGTCCCAGTTTCCATTCGTGTGGGTCCATGAGATTTCCGTTTAGTCCGTCTGCCAGTGTATTTAGTTTTCCTGGCAGGAACTGAACTTGTAGATTCACTTGGTAGCTCAAGGCTGTGTTCCATAATGCCATGGCTAGTCTGCAGAGGGGGTAAGAATGTGTACCCCCCTGCTTGTTTATGGACGACATGACAGTGGTGTTACCATTTGTTGTCCTGGAAGAATGTGGTCCTTGAAGGCTGTCAGAGCATTCTGTACAGCTAAAATTTCCTTTTGATTTATGTGCAGGTGCATTTGACTTGGGTTTCATTTGCCCTGAAGGCACTTCCCTGCCAGGTGAGCCCCCCATGCATAGTCTGATGAGTCTATTAAGGTTTGGGCAGCAGGGGGTAGTGTGAATGGTAGTCCCCTGTTTTGGTGGCAGGCCTCTGCCCACCAAGGGAACTCTAGGCGTAGGCAAGGTATGATAGGAATCATTGCTTCTAGATCCTGTGAATGTTGACACCATAGGCTTTTGATATACCACTGCAGTTTCCTCATATGCAGCCTTGCATATGGAATTAGAAGAATGCAGGAGGCCATGAACTCCAAAGGTATGCAGCATTTGCCTTGCAGATAGCTGGGTTTTTGTGGCCATTTGTTTGAAGTAGGTTGTCAAATGAATCAGTTTCTCTGGTGTGAATAAAGCCATCTGGGAAGTTGTGTTCAAGCTTGCTCCCAGGAATATAATTTGTTGACAGGGTACCAGGTGTGATTTCTTTTCGTTTATGGTGTACCTCAGACAAGTCAGCACCCTTTGAACAAAGGCCAGATGATTCAAAAGTATGTCCTGGCTTTCTGCCTGAATTAGACAATCATCCAGGTATATTTGAATATTTCTTTGCCTGCAAAATGCAATGACTGGAGCTAGGCACTTTGTGAATACCATGTGTGCAGTAGATAAGCCAAAGGGCAGTGCAGAGAACTGATGGTGCATGTAGCCTGCTTTGAAGTGTAGGTATCTTCTGCAAGACTCCCCGATAGGGATGTGCAGGTATGCTTCTTTTAAGTCTAGTGTTGGCGACCATGCATCTTTGCCTAGCATAGGAAGCAGCTGGTGAAGAGTCAGCATTTTGAATTTTAGAATCACAAGAAAGGTGTTTAGAGTACAATGGTCCAGGATAGGACGCCATGTATTGCCTTTTCTGGGTACCAGGAAAAGTCTTGAATAGAAACCTTGTCCATTTTCCTCTTCTGGTACCAACTGAATAGCCTCCATGCTTAAGAGAGAGAGAACTTGATTTTGGGCCTCTGCCCACTGATTTGGGTGTAGATCCGGCCACCCGCTTGGTGTTGGTAACGTGTGGAAGTGAAATCTGTATCCTTGGGACACTATATTTAAAATCCATTTGTCCTGGGTAATGAGCTGCCAGTTTTTGGCCTGCAGACCAATCTTTCCGCCTAAAGGAGCATTCAGTTGGGAAATGCTTGGAAGTTTTAAAAGCACGCAATTGAGAGAGAGTTTTCCATAGACTTACTACTTCAGATTTGGGTGCGGAAATCCCCCACTGCTTAGTCTTGTGTCCCCTGGGACTGAAATCTGGGGTTTCTGCTGTGTCTGTGTTTGGCTTGAGAGGGGCTGGAAAGGACCAATTCTTAGAGGGCCAATGCCTACTAAATCTAGGAGGCTGAACTTGCAAGAAATCTTTAACAGTTTGCATAGATTGAGCTTCATCTTCCACCTTTTTAAGAACTTCCTCAGCTTTGTTGCCAAACAGGCGGTCCTGATTTAAGGGAGCATCCAAAAGTTTAGCTTTAACATGATCAGGAAAAGATTGCTCCTTAAGCCTCCTGAGCACAGACCCAGTAACAGCAACCCTGCAAGAGGCCTCTAATGAATCAAAAACACACTGCAAAGTATGTTTACCAACCTGTTCAGCAGAATGCATTAAATCCTGTAATTCCTTATTTTCAACAGAGTCAGGAATAATCATAATTTTCTGTTTAAGCAACCCAATAACATGTTGTTAATACTTTAATACATGAAACTGGCAGTTTAAAGCCATAATGGCCAAGGCTGCAGAAGTGTAAACTTACTTACCCCATCTATCCAGCACCCTGGAGTCTCTATGAGAAGGGGTAGGAATTTTAGCAGTAGAAGCCTTAATGCCCTTGGGTCCCTGTGAAATAGTCTCTGGATCCGCAAAAGGATTTTAAAAAAAAAAACGTGTGTCAATCAGGAACCCTGTAATATCTGTCAGGTTTTCTGGGAGCAGGAGGTAAAGAATCAGGGGCAAAACTAGATTCTGAAAAGGCATCAACAATGTCTAGTACAGGAGGTATAACTTAAAGGCCTATGCTGAGGCAGGAGTAAGAAATCCCTAAGCCTCTTTTTTGAATCAGAAAAATCCTGGCTTTCCCAGAAGAAACGCTCCCTTAGAGTATAGTATGTAAGGTTTCCCCAAAAGAAAAATCCTCTGGAGGGGAAGCAGAGGGAATAGAGTCCTCTGCAACAGAATCCTCATAAATAGATAAGGGCAAATCCAGATCATCAGAAGAATCAGAAAAAAATCAGAATCCTGGTCAGAAGATTCATAAACAACTTCAGTCCTAGGTCTCTTAGAAGGTGGAGGTTGGCTTCCCCTGATTTAAGTTATAAGATCTTCAGCCATTCTTATTTGATTTTTTAGACAGAGGACTGAGCATGCGGCCTGGGCGTCAGTTTCTTAGGCATGGTTCGAGATTTAGGCCTAAATGAAGAAGGAGGCGTCTGTTTAATAAGCAAGTCCGTAGGCCTGAATACACCCTCAGAAGCCGGTGCCTGCACAGTGGCTCCGGACCCATCCAAGGTAGAGACATCCACAGGTTTCGCAGTTTAAGCATCTTGCGGCATACCGGAGTTCGAATGGGTCTCAGCAGAGGCCTGCGAATCAGAAGTAGCGGGCATCAGGGACTGCAAAAGCGCCTCACCCAGTACCGGCGAACTGGTGACTTGCTTAGGAGAAGCGTCGTCGGCAGCTTTGGACCTAGGTAGCCTGTCTCTGTCTTTATCTTTGCGCTTTTTCGGAATCCCGGTAGTCGGATGGCTAACTGACGATATTTCTGGATAATTAAACAGAGAACAGAAATATTTAGAGGCGAAAATATACCGACGACGGATAGCGCCCTGATTAAATAAAGCACAAAACCAACAGCAAGGTACGTCGTGGTCAGGGCCCAGGCAAGGAATGCAGTACAAATGAAAATCTTTGTGAGGTATTTGCTTTCCACAAGTAATGCAATTATTAACTTTTACTGACATCGGTAAGGAGCAAGAAAAGGTTTCCCCAATGGGGTACTTAGCTTTAGTTGAAGACTTTGGTTCTGAAACTCGAAAACGAAAATTTCAGGAGTTGGCCGACCAGCACTTGCAAACTGCTTCTGCTTCGGGCACCCATAGCAAGAAAGACTGATGTAATGGCGTCAGCTACATGTTTTATACCCCTGACGCCATGGAAGAAGGGACAGCATCCAACGCAGGACCCAAGACTTTGTTAATCAGGCCGACTGAAGGCTATTGCAAGCAGATAACCCAAATGTAATGACTGCAACAGTGAATACATCTATCAAATTCTGCCATAATATCAAAAAGGACAAGTGTTTTTCTCCAGATACTTGCATTCATCAGTGAATTCATGATATCGCCATGTGGTCTTAATGCATATTCATTTTATGCTTGCTAACTGCTTTTTTTTTTGTTTTGTTTTGTTTTTTGCTTTTACTTTAAAGAGACAGGCATAGGAGGATACAGGGGTGCTTTTTATAAGAAAAATCCCAAAATGGTTAAGTATCAAGGCTCTGGAAGTCACCTGTAAGGGTAACCAAGGTTAGTCAATCTCTCTGCTTGGTAATAAAAAAGCCTGAAGATTGCATGAAGGTACCTGCATCCTGCTGATATCTGTGTGTGGGAAAGGCAGCCCTATACAAGAACATCCAAAAGCTCTGCACGTCAAACCAGATGGCTGAACATTTGCCTTGACATAATCCAATTAATCATACTGTAACAGAGATCCTTGTGATAAATATCTGCTGTTAGGATTAAAAGCTCTGTATTCTAAAGTGGCAGATTTACGGCTTTTAAGACTGGATGTAATGATTTGCCTTGCTGCAGTGTCAATATGGAGTCAAGAACGATCAGACTCTTACCAGAGAATACCACAGTTGCTTCGAGAAAGAGTTAGCTAATAAAATTAGAATGGCCTTGACTTATTTTGTTTTGAGAGGTATCCTCTGAATTAGTGAAAATGGAGTGAAGGCCAGCAATACGGCCTAAGTTCATGGAAAGGAGATATCAATGTTTTCAACAGTCTTATGAATAAGTAAGGTAGTGTTGTCCATACTCATTTAAAGTTTTATTACCAAAATAATCCCATCTATACTGTCTGAATTTCTGCTTGCCCTCAACAGGGAAAACATTCATACAGCAGTGAATCTACCCCCTAAAAATGAATATGATGCTGAAGGAGCTACAGACAACTTGTAACTTATTGTTATTCTCCTAGTCTGGAAAAGTACAAATGTCTGACTACCTTTATTAGTCTATCATCTACTTAAAGGGAGATGGTTTGTTTTCTGAGAAGTGCAAAAACACTTTGGCAAAAATTCTAAGGCTGTAGATAGTCAAAACTGGAGAACAAAACAAACTGATGAGGTTTCTAAAATCTGGGGGAACTTGGCATAAGATGTCTCAATGAATGCGAAGACAGGCATCTTTCTTACCAATGGTACTTGTGTAATAGTCTTGTGCTAAGAAAGAACATTTTTAAAGATGCCATCCTAAACCATTTTGTTTGCATTAAATAAAACTTATATTACCATAATGGTAGATCACTGCTGTCTCGTTTTCTTGTGATTCAACCTTTGGGTTATAAAAATCAGACCTCAGCAATTTTCAGAAGCTTGGATACAGGGCTTTGACTCATAATTCCCACTGGATGGAGTGACTTTGGATACTTCTTGAACAAATGCAGCTCTAGAAAAGGCAAGGAAAAGCTGATCAGACTTCTTGAAATCCTTTGTTCAATGTAAATACAACTGGGCTTTGTGTTAAACATCTACCAAATGCAGAATATATTCCCCTTTGTTAGAAAACTTTGGGAAAATACTGGCAGATTGACACCAAGTTTGCTTCAGATGCCACCTATGGAATAAATTGTGGATTTGTTCTCAAAATACCAGTCTTTATGGAAAAACTAGATAAAGGGGCTTGCAACATTGAAATCCTCCTTGCCAATGTAACAGCCACAAAGGACCTTCAAGACAGAAATGTTATGTCTGCTGTAGATTCCAGCTAGAATGAAGGCTTTGTCAAAGCCTGAAGCATGACTGTGATAATCCCATGGAGGAAGAGGATCCCTGACTGGAGGCCTGAAAAGAAAGGTTCCTTTCCAGAAGGTCTTGGAAATCTTTAGGGAAGCAAGAGACATTTGGTTCTGCTTAAAGTGAAATTTTAAAATATCTACTTACTGTACATTGGCTGATGAAGAAGTTATATCCCTTGTGAAACAACTCTGCCAAAAAGTCCAACATGGATGGAAGGGGAGCTGGAAAAACAGTCCACACCTTTGGAGGATGCCCATATGGTAAACCTCTTCCATTTACAGAGATTAATTTTCCTAGTACTGGCTTTCTAAGAAAAAGGACAAAATTTGAATAATGAGGAGACAGCCTGGCATCCTTGGCCACAATTAGAACTGGAGAAACCTTGTGGTTAAGAGTTTTCAGGTCCCAGTGAGTCTGACCGGACACAGGTGACTAAGAATATCTAGCTGGAGGTCCATCACCCAGGGCTGGTGTACTAGGTAAGGTCAGAAAAGAGGAACCAAACTTGCCAGGGGCAATGAGGATCCCTTTGGTCTCGCATCTTAGGGCTTTCTGAAGAAACTTGGTAATCAGGGAAAGTACAGTTTTGTACCTAACATAAATGTAGATGTTAGAGTGTATACACTGCTGCAGTCATTACACTTGGGTTATCCTGCCGTCAGCCGGTTCCCCAGTCGGCCTGAGTCCCAAAGTCTTGGTCCGGCGTCGGTTGCTGTCACCTCCTCCCTGACGTCAGTGCGACAGAGGTATACAAGAGGCAGCAGACGCCATTTTCTTCAGATTTTCTTGCCCCAGATGTCAGGTGTCTCTAAATAGGTAGGCAATTCCAATTGCTAATAAAACAAACATAAGAAAAGCAAAAAACAACTTATAGCTACCAGCAAATACTCCTCATAGGTAGTAAAGGGTAGAAGACATAGGAACGTACCAGCCAGTAAGAGGGGAAGGAGGGAGGGTAACCTGGACTGCAGCAGTGTATACACTCTAACATCTACATTTATGGTAGGTACAAAACTAAATTATGTTCATCGTGTTACACTGCTGCAGTCATTACACACTTTGGTAGAATCCCAAAGCTGAGGTAGGGTGGCTGGTTCTATAAGGCATTAGGGGTGGCTATAAGGCCCTGCAGCACTGCAGTGTCGAAGCCAGCTCGGGATTTAGAGTATAGAGGCAGATGGTAATGCTTGGTGAAGGTATGTACAGAACTCCAAGTTGCTGCGTCCAAAATATCCTTGGTAGGTACTCCTCTGAGGTAGGCAGTTGAAGTGGCTGTTGCCCTGGTGGAGTGAGATCTAATGCTGCGAGGTACAGGTTTTCCATGGTATGTGTAGCAGAAATTTATACAATGTCCTATCCATTTTGAAATGGCTTTTCCCTGTGCTCCTGCAGCATATGCTACCAATAATTGCTCAGATTTTCTGAAAGCTTTGGTTTTGTCCTAGTAGAAGCGTAACTGCCTGTGAATGTCCAAAGAGTGCAGTAGTCTCTCCCCTTTATTCTGTGGTTTAGGATAAAAAGTTGGTAGATGAATAGTTTGATTTAGAGCCACACTGGATACCACCTTTGGCATAAACGTAGGGTTAGTTCTTAAAGACACCCTGTCCTGGTGGAAAATGAGGAAAGGTTCCACTGCCTTTAGTGCCTGTACTTCTGAAACTCTTCGTGCTGATGTTATTGCCAGGAGCAGAGCAGTTTTCCAAGAGATATATTTTAATTCTGCTGTGTTAGCTGGCTCAAAAGGAGATAAAGTTAGTTTTTCCAAAACAAAGTTGAGGTCCCAAGTTGGAGTAGGTGCTCTACGGGGTGGTCTTATGTTTTTAGCCCCTCTGAGGTACTGTTTTAAGAGAGGATTAGAGAAAATTGGTGGATCCGTGTTGTAATGAGCAGAGATGGCAGAGGCGTGGATCTTGATGAAGGAGAGGCCTTTGTCCAGCATCTCAGTTAAGTACTGTAGTATCTGAGGAATGTTTGGGACAAGAAGGTCAAGGGAGTGAGCTTGGTTCCAGGCACAGAATCTCTTCCATTTATCTGAATAGGCTTTCCTGGTACTAGGCCTTCTGGCCTCCAGAATGACATCTATAACAGCTTTGGAGAGAGGCACTGCTTGCTTGACTATGGAATCTTCCATGCAGCTAGGTTTATGGTCTTTAGCTGGCTGTGTAATATTTGATTGTTGTGCTGAGTCAGCAGATGTGGGATTTGAGGCAAAATCCAGGGTGGTTCTTGTGCTAAGCTCCTTAAGATTGGGTACCAGTGCTGGTGCGGCCAGTCTGGTGCAATCAGGATCATCTTTGACTCTTCTTGTCTGGCTTTTATTAGTACCTTTGGCAGGAGAGGTAGTGGTGGGAAAGCGTAAACTTGTAGGTTCTCTCAGCTGAATGAGAGGGCACCCACTTTCCATACTTGTGGATGGTAACTCCTTGTGCAGAATTTTTGTAGCTGGCAGTTTATTGGGGAAGCAAACAGATCCAAATCCAGGCTCCACCATTTCTCTGTTATCATTCTGAATATTTGTGGATTCAATTCCCATTCGTGGGGATCCATGATGTTTCTGCTTAAGTCGTCTGCCAGTGTGTTTTTCTCTCCTGGGAGGAATTGTGCTTGCAGATGAACTTGAAGGTTTATAGCTGTGTTCCACAAGGTCATGGCTTGTCTGCATAGGGGGTAGGAGTGAGTGCCCCCTTGCTTGTTTATGTACCACATAACTGTGGTGTTGTCTGTCTTTAGCAGTAGTTGTCCTGGATGCAGCAGGTCCTTGAAAGCTATAAAGGCATTTTGTACAGCTAGCATCTCTTTTTGATTGATGTGAAGATGCTTTTGTTCTGCGGGCCACGTGCCCTGAATACATTTGCCTGCCATGTGTGCTCCCCAGGCGTAATCCGACGCATCTGTTGTCAGTGTTTGCCTGGCTATGGGTTATGTAAAAGGCTGTCCCTTGTTGAGGTGACAAGCTTGAGCCCACCATTGAAACTCCTGTTGAAGGCAAGGGATTAGTGGTATAACGGTTTCCAAACTTTTGACAGTGTTGAGACCATACATGCTTTAGGTACCATTGTAGTTTCCTTATATGCAATCTGGCATATGGAATTAGTAGTATGCCGGATGCCATGTAACCCAAGGTCTGCAGAATTTTTCTTGCAGGGAGTTGGGTCTTTGTTGCCATTAATTGAAAGTATTGAGTCAGTTGTCCTCGTTGTGTTCAAGCTGGCACCCAGGAATATTATCTCTTGTGAGGGCACTAGTTTTGATTTCTTTTTGTTTACTGTGTACCCCAGGCAACTTAATAACTTTTTTGCAAACACCAGATGCTTTAGAAGAATGTCCTTGCTCTCTGCTTGAATCAGGCAGTCGTCCAGGTACAGATAAATGTGAATTCCTTTCTGTCTGCAAAATGCAATTACTGGTGCCAGGTACTTTGTGAAGACCCTAGGCGCAGTAGATAAGCCAAAGGGCAGTGCAGAGAATTGGTAGTGCATTGAACCAGCTATGAATCTGAGGTATCTTCTGCAGTTTTGTCTGATAGGGACATGCAGGTATGCCTCCTTGAGGTCCAATGTCACGAGCCAAGCTTTCTTGCCCAGCATGGGAAGAAGCTGCTGTAGTGTCAACATTTTGAATTTCGGAACATCCAGGTAAGTGTTTAGAGATGAAAGTTCCAGAATGGGCCTCCAGGTTTTAACCTTTCTGGGTACCAGAAAGAGTCTTGAGTAAAATCCTTGTCCTTGCTACTGTGATCGTACCTTTTGAATAGCTCTCATATCCATGAGTGCTGTAATTTGTTTTTGAGCCTCTGCCCATTGATTTGGTGGCAGATTTGGCATTCCTTTTAACCTTGGCAGAGTGTGAAAGTGGAACCTGTAACCCTGAAATACAATGTTGAGAACCCATTTGTCTTTGGTGATCATTTGCCAATTGTGGTAGAATAGTGCCAGTTTTCCTCCCAGGGGGGCTGCCAAGAGGGATTTGTTTGGTAGCTGTAATGGAAAATCATTGGAGCTGCTTTTTATATGGTTGGGGCTGGTCTTCCCCTTCTTTCTGGCCTGATGCAACCCATTGCCGAGGCCTGTAAGGACCTTGTGTTTGACCTCTACCTCTTGGACGTCTGTATCTTCCCCTTTGAGGTCGGTCTGTAACTGTTAAGGACCAATTCTTAGCTGGCCAGTTTCTGCTAAATCTAGGAGGCTGAACCTGTAAGAAATCCTTCACCGTTTGCATAGATTTTGCCTTATCCTCCATTTTCTTTAACATCTCTTCTACCTTAACTGCAAATAACAAATCCTGCTGCAAAGGTGCATCCAATAATTTTGCTTTAACATGATCTGGTAACGTATGTTCTTATAACCAAGCATGTCTTCTAATGACAGAGCCTGTAACTGCTGCTCTGCAGGAGGCCTCTAGAGAATCAAAACCACATTGCAAAGTATGCTTTCCCACTTGTTCAGCTGCATACAATAAATCCTGCATTTCTTTAAAATTAGTAAACAAAAGCTGCGAGAACACCTATAAGTGCTAAGGCTAAAAGCCGAAAAAACAACCTTGTGGGACAGTGTAAAATAAAATCAAAAATGTTTATTGTAAACAACCGAAAAACACGAGAGTTTAGCGCTTTCACCCTCAATAACAGGGCTTTCTCAGAACTCTCAAACCAATTTACATTGGATACTTAAATAACTTTTTTGGCGCCAAACCAGCTTTCAAATATTTAAAGTGACACTACAAGAAAAACGTACTAATAATATGAACAATATACAGCAATCTTTACATAAATAAATAAAAATAATACAGTCTACATATCAGCATGTCATCATTTTCTAAATATAAAGTTCAAAATCAAGGTTACTGTTAAATGACTTCAAATATTTATAATGGCTGCAATAGGATATATACTAATAAATATAAAAAATTTAAAATATATAAAAAAAATATATATATATAAAAATATTTTATATAAATGTTAAAATAAGAGTGAATAAAAAATGGAATTTAATAAATATATATATCTGATTGTATAATACTAATAATAATACTATATATACTAATAAAAAATTATATATTTAAAGCCTCCTAATCACTATTTTACAATATATGAATTAAAATCTATGATTTGTTCTTTGTAATACCCAATAATGATTTTATAGATATATAGTCATTAAGGCCTGGGGGTGTGGTGGCATCTAAATAAATCTGCCACCAAATTTCTTTATAACTTAACAAACCTTTCATATCACCCCCTTTAGGGTCAAATTTGACTATTTCTAAAATAATACATTTGAATACGTGGTCGTCCCCTTCGTGTAAAATGCGTCTGTACAGGGCATTATTTCTGTCCTTTGTTTTTATGCTGTACACGTGGTCATAAATTCTTTTAAGATGTCTTTCAGTTTTGCCTACATAAAAACTATGACATATTTGACAAACACTTAAATAGACCACAAACTTACTGTTACAGTTACCTAACTTACTTCTAATACAGCTCCTCAGTTCATTATTTAAATAAATTATTGACTGCTCAGACATATACTTGCACTGATTACAGGCACCACATTTTAAACTCCTACCAATGGCAAAATTATGATCTGTATTTTTATCTTTCTTATATTCTAACAAGTGTTTGATATTTCCCATTTTAAAAATAAAATTGGGTTTGGTACCAATAATTTTTGTAATTTGGACATCATTAAGAATTAGCTGCCAAGAATCACTTATAATTTTTTTAACATAACCAGCTGCCATGTTATATTGAATCACACAAGATTTTTGAAAATTAACATTAGTAGGTTCCATATTCTTCATACCGTATATACTGTTAGGTTCCTGTTCTAAGATTCTATTCCTACTACCTAATAAGGGTTGATATCTAGTATTACGTAAATTTAAAATATATTGAATAGTATTGTCCATCATGTTACTAGGATATCCCCTTTGTAAAAATAATTCCCTAATAAACCTTAATTCTGCTCTTAAAACATGGTCATCTGAGGTCATGCGTGCTATTCGTACGCATTGTCCTTTAAAAATTTTATTTTTTAATTTCTCAGGATGACAACTCATATAATGCAGATAACTATTTGAAAATGAGTCCTTCCTATATATGGATGAAGAAAGTTGACATGTTTCATATGTTATTAACGTATCCAGATAAGGTACACCTACATTATTATAAGAAAAAGTAAATTTCAAATATTCACTACTGGAGTTCAAAGAATGAACAAAGGTCTCCAGTGTCTGTTCATCTGTCCCCCATAAAATATATATGTCATCTAAAAATCTCGAATAATGTTTCACACATCGAAACTCACTCTTAAATAGGAAATTCTCTTCCCAATGTAGCATAACCATATTTGCGTAAATGGGGGCGCATGCAGCACCCATCGCTACTCCTCTTGTCTGTTTGAAAATTCCCCCTTCGAAATAAATAAAATTGTTGTCAAGAACTATAGACATAATTTCTTGTAACAAATACATTTCCTCCCATTCCATTCCGGAATATTTCCTAATACTATAAGTAAATGCTTCAAGTCCATCATTTCTAATGATACAAGAATATAAATAGATTACATCTATAGTTACAAATATAATTTTATCGAGATCTAAATCGATTGGAAAATTACTAAGAAAGTATTTATTAGTATATATCATATTCCAGCCATTATAAATATTTGAAGTCATTTAACAGTAACCTTGATTTTGAACTTTATATTTAGAAAATGATGACATGCTGATATGTAGACTGTATTATTTTTATTTATTTATCTAAAGATTGCTGTATATTGTTCATATTATTAGTAAGTTTTTCTTGTAGTGTCACTAAATATTTGAAAGCTGTTTTGGCGCCAAAAAAGTTATTTAAGTATCCAATGTAAATTGGTTTGAGAGTTCTGAGGAAGCCCTGTTATTGAGGGTGAAAGCACTAAACTCTGGTGTTTTTCGGTTGTTTACAATAAACATTTTTGATTTTATTTTACGCCGTCGCACAAGGTTGGTTTTTCGGCTTTTAGCCTTAGCACTTATAGGTGTACTCGCAGCTTTTGTTTACTAAGTTATACTAGTTTACTTTTAATTTCTTTTCGTTGAACAGACTGCTATGGAGCACACCAGTGCATTGCTATCTAGCGGAGAACATAACCAAGATGAACAGCATATGAATGTTTCAGAATTTAAGAACATTCATGATGAGCTCTCCAGACTAAAAGGAGAACTAAATCTCACCGTTCTAGTCAAACAGCTGTTGCAAGGAGAGATAAGATCGTACACAACCACTAAGACTGTTCATAGTAAGGTTAAACAACCGCGTGTTCAGCGGGACAAATTAGACAGTTTGGACACGTTTAACTCTCCCACTCGGACAGGTAATCAAGTTATAAATGCTAACTATAACGATGGTGGAACTTTAGTTAATCTGACATCTAAACTGGACGGACTAGTTGAGAATGTTTCATCGGACAGTCTGGAGATACCCAACAGTCAAGGAGGACATACACAGAAAACCGCTAATACATTAGACATTAAAGTAAAATCAATCTTTCTAATTTTACATTTGATTTTTCACTGTACGACATCAATGAAGAAGCTACTAGGACAGGGTCAAAACCAAAAAGAATGATGCCTGTCAAGACATATTCTACAGTTGCTGGACAGATGTCAACTAATAAAGGTACTGTTAAGACTTCTTCTGGGACAAATGGTTCGGCTGATACAGAGGACCATTGTGACAAGGACAATAAATTTAATAATTTTTTATCTTTTGATTATAAGATGGCTGATTTTAGAAGTGACAATTTTAATGTTAGTTATGATAAATATGAGGATGATAATTTAAAAACAATGATATATAAGTTTGGAAAAATATTAAAAAATATTAATGATTTGAAGATTGACAATGCATACTTCTATAAGAACATTGAAATGAATACAGTCCCAAAAGGTCTTAGGTTTTTTAAGTTACCTTTGGGTTTAGATTACACTGATAACATGAAAAGTGAATTTAATGAATTTTTTGATGACTGTGGTGTTAAGTTTATGCATTTGTTAATCAAATATAATGACGAAAAACTTGGGAAACTTATAATTGAAGCAGAGAAGTTAAATAATAATATTCTGAATGATTTGTTATTCCCTCAATGGGAAAATTTGTATAACAAACAATATAATGAAGTGCAAAAATGGATTAGTAATATTACTAAACGTAAATCTAATAAACTGAAAAGAAATAATGAACATTATATTTCAAATAAAGTTTATATTTGGCCAAGGGTTAAAACTATAAGATATGATAGACAAGAAATTAATGATACACAACATAGCGATGAGAAAAGAAGTTTTGAATACGAAGAAAATTATAATTCAAACAAAAGATATATGAATAAAAAGGATTTTCAGAGGGGAAGGAAACAATATACCCAACCATACCAAAATGGCAATCAGAATTACAGAAAAAAACAATGGGATTGATTACTGAACAAATATTGAAGTCGAGTTTGGATACCAATAATAAGGAAGATGAGATAATGATAAATGGGAACATATACACATAACAATTTTAACATTTTTAATTATACAGAGTTAAAAATAGAAAAGAAACATTTTAATTTATTTAGTAAAGGAATGAAATTCATTCCCAATCCAAAATTTAATTTAGTTGATACTATTATCGATTTTAAAAAAATTGTCAGAAAAATTAATTTGGATAGCTATTTTAACAATGGTGCTTACTCGTCTGATAAAAAAAGAGAGACATCATGTAAAGGAAATCTGAATAAAGGAAATCAGATTGTGGAACTGAAAAAAGTTAGTACATTTATCCCACCCTCCCACCCTAAGGTTGATTTATATGAGAAAATGACTATAAACTATTTTTATTAAGAATACAAAAATTTGCAAAAAATTACAAAATACAGTAATTTAACTGTAGATGATAGTAACTTATTAAATGAGATTATGAATTTGAATATTAGGGTGATGAAACCAGATAAGGGGGTGGTATTGTACTATACGACAACCTTCGATATATAAAGAAAATGTATGATATTTTACACTACTCAGGTAATTACACTCCTTAACTTAATATAGCCTATCATAGGATAGATTCCCTATATTGAGGAATATTTTATTGAAGGGAGAATTACCAAAGAATAATATGAGTTTTTAAGAGTTCAGTTTCCTAAATTAGCATCATTTGTAGGTATACCTAAGGTACACAAGGACAGAATTGATCCCCCATTTAGACCGATAGTTTCTGGGAGTTGTTCCAAGACCTTCACCATAGGGAGATTTATTGATGTAAAATTAAAAAATATTTATGATAAAGTACCCCATATAGTGAAGGATTCTTGGAACTTTTAGTAATTTTCCAATAGATTTAGATCTCGATAAAATTATATTTGTAACTACAGATGTAATCGATTTATATTCTTGTATCATTAGAGATGATGGACTTGAAGCATTTACTTATAGTATTAGGAAATATTCCGGAATGGAATGGGAGGAAATGTATTTGTTACAAGAAATTATGTCTATAGTTCTTGACAACAATTTTATTTATTTCGAAGGGGAAATTTTCAAACAGACAAGAGGTGTAGCGATGGGTGCTGCATGCGCCCCCATTTACGCAAATATGGTTATGCTACATTGGGAAGAGAATTTCCTATTTAAGAGCGAGTTTTATTGATATGTGAAACATTATTCAAGATTTTTAGATGACATATATATTTTATGGGGGACAGATGAGCAGACACTGGAGACCTTTATTCATTCTTTGAACTCCAGTAGTGAATATTTGAAATTTACTTTTTCTTATAATAATGTAGGTGTACCTTATCTGGATACGTTAACATATGAAACAAGTCAAGTCAACTTTCTTCATCCATATATATAGGAAGGACACATTTTCAAAAAGTTATCTGCATTATATGAGTTGTCATCCTGAGAAATTAAAAACTAACATTTTTTAAAGGACAATGCGTACGAATAGCACACATGACCTCAGATGACCACGTTTTAAGAGCAGAATTAAGGTTTATTAGGGAATTATTTTTACAAAGGGGATATCCTAGTAACATGATGGACAATACTATTCAATATATTTTAAATTTACGTAATACTAGATATCAACCCTTATTAGGTAGTAGGAATAGAATCTTAGAACAGGAACCTAACAGTATACACGGTATGAAGAATATGGAACCTACTAATGTTGTTAATTTTCAAAAATCTTGTGTGATTCAATATAACATGGCAGCTGGTTTTGTTAAAAAAATAAGTGATTCTTAACAGCTAATTCTTAATGATGTCCAAATTACAAAAATTATTGGTACCAAACCCAATTTTATTTTTAAAATGGGAAATAATAAACACTTGTTAGAATACAAGAAAGATATAAATACAGATCATAATTTTGCCATTGGTAGGAGTTTAAAATGTGGTGCCTGTAATCAGTGCAAGTATATGTCTGAGAAGTCAATAATTTATTTAAATAATAAACTGAGGAGCTGTATTAGAAGTAAGTTAGGTAACTGTAACAGTAAGTTTGTGGTCTATTTAAGTGTTTGTCAAATATGTCATAGTTTTTATGTAGGCAAAACTGAAAGACATCTTAAAAAAAGAATTTATGACCACATGTACAGCATAAAAACAAAGGACAGAAATAATGCCCTGTACAGACACATTTTACACGAAGGGGACGACCACGTATTCAAATTTATTATTTTAGAAATAGTCAAATTTGACCCTAAAGGGGGTGATATGAAAGGTTTGTTAAGTTAAATAAATTTGGTGGCAGATTTATTTAGATGCCACCACACCCCCGGGCCTTAATGACTATATATCTATAAAATCATTGTTGGGTATTACAAAGAACAAATCATAGATTTTAATGCATATATTATAAAATAAATTGATTAGGAGGCTTTAAATATATAATTTTTTATTAGTATATATAGTATATAGTATTATACAATCAAATATATATATTTATTAAATTCCATTTTTTATTCACTCTATTTTAACATTTATATAAAATATTTATATATATATATATATATATATATATATATATATATATATATATATATTTTATATATTTTAAATTTTTTATATTTATTTATTAGTATATACCATATTCCAGCCATTATAAATATTTGAAGTCATTTAACAGTAACCTTGATTTTGAACTTTATATTTAGAAAATTATGACATGCTGATAATATGTAGACTGTATTATTTTTATTTATTTATGTAAAGATTGCTGTATATTGTTCGTATTATTAGCAAGTTTTTCTTGTAGTGTCACTTTAAATATTTGAAAGCTGTTTTGGCACCAAAAAAGTTATTTAAGTATCCAATGTAAATTGGTTTGAGAGTTCTGAGGAAGCCCTGTTATTGAAGGTGAAAGCGCTAAACTCTGGTGTTTTTCGGTTGTTTACAATAAACATTTTTGATTTTATTTTACGCTGTCGCACAAGGTTGGTTTTTCGGCTTTTAGCCTTGGCACTTGTAGGTGTACTCGCAGCTTTTGTTTACCAAGTTATACTAGTTTACTTTTAATTTCTTTAAAATTAGGAGGATCTGATTATGGAAGCATTTTTTGTTTTAACTGAGACAGTAAAAACTGCTGATATTTTAGCATGTGAAACTGGCAATTTAAGGCTCTCATTGCTAAAGTTGAAGATGTATATACTTTCTTTCCCCATCTGTCTAATGCTCTGGAATCACTGGCAGAGGGAACTGGATTCTTGGCTGATGAGGCCTCAACTCCTTTGGGTCCCTGAGAAATAGTTTCAGGGTCAGCTACACGGCTTTTATACAGAAATTTGTAAGAGTCAGGGACTCTCTAGTATCTGTCAGGTTTAACAGGGGCTGGAGGTAAGGAATCAGGATTTAAGCTGGATTCAGTATACACATCATCCACAATATCTAACACTGGTGGAATAGCAAGGGGTCTGTGTCGAGGTAATAAAAGGAAATCTCTGAGCCTTTTCTTAGTAGGATTCTGAGTAATCCTGGCCTTCCCAGTGGAAATGTTCCCTCATGACATGTAGGGTTTCCCCAAAGGAATAGTCCTCAGGCGGTAAGGCTGATGGAATGGATTCCTCAGCATCAGAATCCTCATAAGGGGGTAAAGAGTATCCTAGGTCTGAGGATGAATCAGAAGAGATGGACACCTGGTTGGATGAGTCAGTCTGCATCTTGTCTAGGCCTTTTATCAGGAGGGGGATGGGACCCCCGGATCAGAGTGATTAGGTCTTCGGCCATTTTGAGCATTTGTTTCTTAGGCATGGAGGCCTGGCCTGGAGAAGGCTGTCCTTGTTTCTTTGATTTTAAAGGAGGCTTAGACTTAGCTGAGGGTTTAATGCTTAACTGAGTAGGTCTGAAGACACCCTCTGAAGCTGTGGGTTACTCAGCTACTCCGGATCCCTCTGAAAGGTTCGTCTCGGTAGGCTGAACAACTTGTGCATCCGAAGGCCCAGCCATCTCCACGTGGGAGTCAGAGGCGGCCTGTGGTTCTACAGAAGCAGTCATTAGGGGCTGCGAAGGCCCCTCGCTGAAAACCGGAGAACGGGCGACTGGCCTAGAAGAGGCTTCGTCAGTTTTGGGCCTCGGATGCCTATCCTTGTCTTTACGCTTTTTGTGTATTCCAGTCGTCGGAAGTTCCGACGGCATGGTATAATTGAATTTTCTACCAAAATAATGTCGGGCAAAGTCAAACCAACATTTAATAGTGCGCTTGTTAAACCTAGCGCAAAACTGATCAGTGACGTCGTGGTCTGGGCCTAGGCATGGGATACAATAGGAATGGAAATCCTTATGAGGTATTTGCTTCCCACAAGAAATACAGTTATTAACTTTTACTGACATCGGTCTGAGGCAAGAAACGGTTTCCCCAACGGGGTACTTAGCTTTGTAGAAGACTTCGGCTCTGGATTCGGAATGAAAATCTCAGGAGATGTCCGACCAGCACTTTGCAAACTGCTTTTGCTTCGGGCACCACGCAGCAAGAAAGAATGAAGAAAATGGCGTCGGCTGCATCTTATATACCCCTGTCGCACTGACGTCAGGGAGGAGAAGACAGCAACAGACGTCAGATCAAGACTTTGGAACTCAGGCCGACTGGGGAACCCAAGTGTAATGACTGCAGCAGTTTAACACAATGAACATCTGGTGGGGCATAAATAAGACTCCGGAGTCAACTGTGGACTAGAGCATCCCTCTGTGATGGACCTTGTGGAAAAATCAGGGCAAAGTAACTGCTGCATCTGTTGTTTAGGTAAGAAGCAAAGAGTACAGCAATGTTGGCCTCAGTGACTGAAAATCTGTGTTGCCATTGCTTGAATGAGGGACCATTTGTGAGGCAAAAAGACACTTAGTCAACCAGAACAGTGGAAGTCCATGGGATGTGCTTTACAATTAGAAAGCAACAGGATGACATAGCCTACTGCCACACACTTGTGACTTCCTGGCAGAATGGGTATGATCAGGTTCTCCCATTTGATATACCACACTACAGCCATGTTGCCCTACTGAATGGAAATCACACCCTTAGGTAGGGAAGTCCTGGCCTGCAATGCTAGGACTGCTCTCATCTCCAAGACACTGTTGAGAAGCCTGGCCTCTGTTGTTGGCAATGGATCTTGAACACTCTACTTTAAAATGCCCACCACCCCAGAAGAGAAGCATGCATGGTTACTGTAGCCATTGGGAGTAGTAGGGAGAACAGTTGATCCCATAACATTATGGAAGAGGTCAACCACCAACTGGTGTTTTTCCTACAAACTGGTGCAAGGCAAATAGGTCCATGAAGGGATGAGATCGGAGATGGACCAGAGAACAGAAAGAGCACAATGCAGCACTCATACCTTACTTGCAGAACTAGGATAATGCTACTCAATGCAGGGAGTGTATTCTGGATTGAGGAAGTTCGGCTATTTGAGGAACTGTGCCCAGGCAGCGTCCTATAAACTCTGTCCATTGTGCTGGCATCAGATGACTCTCGACAAGACTGATGGTGATTCCCAGTTTTGGAGCAAGATGGAGCAAGTCCCTTTGCTGAACTAGTAGATGCTTGTCTGGTGTGGTGAGGAGCCAATCATCTATATTTGGGGACATCTGGAACTCAATACAGCCTTGGGTATGCTGCTACCACTGCCAAGTATCTGTTCAACACCTTGGGGGATTGTGGTGAGACCAATTGTCAGTGCTCTGAACTGGCTATCAGATGGAATAGGAGATATCTCCTGGACTACTTCGCTATCTTCGCTATGCATTCTGGAGAGCCGTAGAACACGTACAGTTGCCCTTTCTCAGAAGAGGCAAAGTGGACTGGACAGTCACTTTCAGGAACTTTGTCTTTTTACGAACTGGTGGAGGTGGCTCTGATCCAGGATCTGCCTTAGGTCCCCCATTTTCTTCAGAACTAAAAAGACCCTTGAACGGACTCCAGATCTTGTTGGTCGGAGGGGGGGGGGGGGGGTCTGCTAGATGGCACACTTTTCCAGTTTTTTTTTTTTTTTTTTTTTTTTTTTACACTTCTGCTGTTGCTAATTCCACCTGACTGTATAAAACATTGGGAATTTTTGGGAGAGGGAAGACCAAGGAAATAACGTAGCCTCTAGAGATAATCCTCTTCACCCATGAATCACAAGTGATGGCCTGCCAAGTTTGAGAGTGCAGGGATAAGTACCCTTCTGACAGCCTCCATAGTGCAGCAGTCAGGAAACAGTTTAGTAGCACTGAAATATTTCTTCATGAAAGGACAATGAAACCCTTGATAATATAGTTCACCTCTGCCTTGTGGGTAATGCCCACAATAGCTACTTTCCCCTCTGCTCCAGGTGGTCCTGTCCACAAACGCATCCTAGGCAAAACCTTGGATTACCAGAACCACAACTTTTCGTTCCTTTCTGGTTCTGGGAAAAGTTTTTTTGAGGGGTGGAAAACCAAATTCTGACTGCAGACAGGGTGTTACCATCTTGTTCACTCCTAATGAGAGTATCTTTCACTTTAGGTCTGAATAGTGTTGAATTATCAAATGGAGCATTAATGAAGGACATCTTGAAGCCTTCTGTGAAGTTGCATAGGTGCATGCAGGCATTGCGGCAAATGGCAATGCCATTGCCAACTGCCGTAGACATACTACCGGCTGTATTCAAAATCAGACACATGGATATGCTAGACATAGAATGCAGAGATGACAGCCGGTTCTTCATTGACTTCTGCATGTCCGCAAGGAGATCAGAGAGAAACTCTGTCAGTTCTTTTGTAAAGTTTCTTCATGGCTGCAATCACCAGCATAGCAACTACAGGGGGACCCCTTGCTCCAGTGTGACCTACTACAAGAGGGCTACCACAATCTTCTCTGACTTATGTGGAATAGGCTCCACCACATCAGTATCCTTCTAGGGCTGCTGAAAAACTAGATTTATAAGTTCAGCAGCTGGTGGAACCACCAAGGAGGTAGGAGAAAGAGCCTCAAATGCCTCAAGGAACACAGACTCCTCAGAAGAGGGAGAGTTGCAGGACCAACCACAGGATTGTTTCATCAATTCTAAAATGTCTCTTAAGGAAATGACCTGAGGAGGGGATCGTGAGGATCCCACTCCTTCAAAGTCCATCTTTGGTGAGTGACTCTGGTGAAGAGTCCAAATGCTTCCTCTTACAAATATGCTTTCTCTGAACTTCCTCTGTAGAGCTCATGTGGCAAGAGTCTTCAAGGCCTCACACAGTAGACTGCCCCTGCAATCAGGATAAGCAGATACAGGAACAGACTCGAATGGAAGTTGGGATGGAATATATCACTGTACAGACACCACTTCTCTTGACTTTAGAAGTATACGAAAGGGTTCTCTCAAAGCAGACATCGCAACTGGTGCTGAGGAAGTACCCCTTTGAACGCAAGTCGAAAAACGAAGGGTACATTCACTGTCAATTCAACCTAGCTCAGACAGACAATGGTGCCGAGCTATCAAGAGCCAAGGCACAAAGAGATAGGGGCAGTTCAAAACTCTGGAGTTGACCTCAATGTCCCAATGCTTTAGCTCCAAGACTTGTCCTGATCGGACAGCTCCATTGTTGAGACAGTAAGAGAAACCATTGGAGTTGAAGTTGAAAAACTATCAGCTTCTTTGTGAATGCTTTGCTGGGCTGGCTTGGATCTATAGTCTTCAGATACAATGAACAGACTGGAACAGGAGACACCAAAACACAAGGGAGTAGGGACCATACCAGGAGCGCCCAACAGGATGACCCCCAGTCCAAAGGAACTTCTGCATCATGCTGTCAACATCTGTTTCCAAAAAAAATCCTCATTGAGTAGGAGAACATGAGATAAAGCCACAGAAGATGACAAAGAAGGATGTTTCTCTTGAAGAAAGGAGTGCAGCCTTGGACTCTCAGACTCTGGTGAGAAGCGTGAAGGAAAGGTAACTAGACCCAATGAGGCTTCAGCATCTTGGGTGCCAGAAGAGATGAATCCAACAGATATGGCGACTTTTTCCTAGAGGTCTTCTCTTGCTCCTTTTCCTTCTCAGGTTTTACTCTCTCACCTTCTTTCTCCTTAGTTAATTCAGCTTTCTCCATTTTTTTTGAAGTTGAAGAAGATGCTTCTGCAGCATCAGGAGCTGGATGCCCCATTTGAGTTGGGGAAAAAGGCCCTTTAACACAAGTTTGTCCCATCGTTCCTGCAAAGCTCTGGCTCAAAAAGAGGCAAGTGCCTTACAATCAGTATCCGGATGGGCATCAGCTAAGTAATAAAAACACAAGCAGTGCAAATCCTGAGATGGGATTTTGTGGCCACAGGCTGTCCTTGGTAAGTGACTCAGTTTTTTTTTTAAACCAGTGGCTTTGCCAGTCATGCTGTAATGGAAAAACAAGCAAAGAAAAGTACAAACTATCACAACAGCAACTCAACAGCAGTGAACAGTCACAAAAATAAGAATGAAATGTCAATATTTTTTGAACACTTTAAGAAAAGGGAAACAAAGCTAAAGCTTTTTCTAATGAAGACTCCTAGAAAAGCTATTTATTTTTTAGTGCTGGAAACTACACAGAAAACTATATAATAGGTTTTGGCAAAGAAATAAATACAGAAGCACTTATCTTTCTGTCTGCCTAACAGTCAGACCCCTTGAATTCCACATCCTACTGGATCAAGAGGCACATGAGATCAGAGTTACTCTGGGGAACTGAGGGAATTAAGGGTAAATGAGGAAGCAGAACTCTGGATACAAGCTTCTTAAAAGTGCTACGGTCAGATCAGGTCATATCTGATAACCCAAAGGCTGAATCAGACATAAAAAAAAAAAAAAAAAAAAAAAGATCGCATCAGATCATCAGATCTTTGTAGTAACTTGTTCAGTTTTAACATTTCTAAAATGGATCTTGAGGTCTTGTCCTTTTCTGAACTCGAAATAAAATGACTTAAAAGATTTACCTCTCAGTCATCTTCAACCTACATTTTCTACATGGGATCAGGGTGTCGTGTCAACTGTCACCATCTCTCAATTCAATGCAACTCTCCTATCTTTGACAGTTATGCCTGTCATAGGCCTTCTCTCACACAATCTATCCATCTCTTTGCTGAATGCCCCTGCTTCCCCTTGACAATCTGACAATATTTTGGGACAGACATCAAGAAGGCTTCTGTTTTCCAACATGAGCTCAAGCCACCATAATCTGCTCTGTTTGACCTTCTCTGCAACTGGAGCTACTTGGGCTTCTGATCCAATGTCCTCATCTGTCTGTTCCCCAGTGTGCATCCTACCATCTGTCTCAGACACCATCTTAATCACCTCTAGGTTCAGCTGCCCTGGTTTCTGTACCTTACAGTAGTACTGGTTACACTACTGTTTAATTACTTTTCAGCTTCTTTGTCATTTTTTTGACACACTCTACCCTTGACAGTGCCAGATGTCTGCATCCCCTCTGATTCTAGCTTTGAACTCTCATTCAGATTTCCCCTTTTCCTCCACATACGTGAAGCTGTTGACCTTTTTCACTGTTTTCCCTTCCATCTTAAATTTTCAGCTTCTTCTGATGTCCCCATATGCTGCCATTACAACAGTCTTACCTGTAACTCAGTTTCATCCTGCATGCCTTTAATTTTGTTTTCCATTTCCTTGTCATTTGCTGAACTCTTGTTCACAGTCTGACTGTAATGCCACATTGTCTGCATACAGCAGCTTTGCTGATCTGTCCCCATTCAATCCATTTGCTAATGTAGTCTTATCACCAGTATCAACAGCAGTCAGCTCAGAGCCGAACCTTAAACACACCCACTCCCCTTGAGTCCAAACACTGTTCATACTTGTGTCATTGGGTCATTGTGCTAAGCCTGCACAAATTCTACCAATGTTTGAGACTTTGAACCATCACGACTGCCCAAATCAGCTTTCTTGGGACTTGTCATATGTTTTCTCTAAGCCTAGGAAGCTCAGTTGAATTATTTCCTCATCTCTAGGGTCTTAACCTTTTGTCTCACTGCAAACATCAGGTTGGCTGTACTACATCCTGATATGAATACAAACTTCTCACCTCCCATCTTACTTTCAGCTGCGTTGAGTACCTGTTTATCTCCCTCGCCAGATCTTTCACAGAGTGTGACAGGAGTTTGATACCTCTATAATGCCCCCTTAGTCCTTGCACACTGGCACCAGAATACTTTTCCAGTCATGGGATACATTACTATCTCCAAATTGCTGTGAGCACCCTCTGAAGCCATTTTTCCCCTAACCTCTCCCAACATCTTGAATATATTTGCCACGGCCTCATCCAAGCTTGCTGTTTTCCCTGTTCTATTTTCCTTAATGCAGTTCATTCTTCTAGGGTAGGATCATCATCTTTTATGTAGGCTTTGTCTAGGAAAGCAACACTTCCATCCCCCATCCCCCCATGAAGATGCAGATTATCTTTGATATCCTGTGGACTGGTGCATAGGTTGTTACAGGCATCCCTCATGAAGGGTGCCCGATAACTATCTTTTATCTTTCTCTATTTGCCTAGCAACCTAATAGGAGTCTCTGCCATCTTCTGAATCACTTTCCAGAAGCTGGTAGAGTGCCTCTGATGCGTTGCTCCTTGCTGCTATTTTATCTACTCTAGTAGTCTCAATTAGCCAACCAGTATTACCAGTAACAGTGATACAACAGGTAGCATACAACTCTGGAGCAGAAAGCTGCGGGTTCTATTCTCACACCCGATACATCAATTCCTGACACTGCTGTGTAGTAGAAGGAGGTGCTGCACATCTGATTGTGCTTTCCTTCAGATGAGATGTTAAATCAAGGCCCCATATCAATGATTTGGTGGTAGCTCAAGTGTATGTAAACAATCTCATGACACCTACTGAAAAGAGAAAGGGAAGTTCAATGTCCTGGCCAAATTTCCCTTTGTAGTATAAATACCACCTCAGGTCTCCCATGAAAACGGGTTACAAAGCCTAGCTGAATTAACCTGGCCAACAAAGGATGGATTCCTTCTTAGCCTGGCACATCTTTCTCTACCTCCCACTTTTTTCTGCACTCCTCCTCTCTTTTTGACTTCCTGGACCTCTGAATTCCACTACAAACTTTCCTTCTGTACCTTATTTCCATACCTGGCCTCTCCATACATCTGTTCTGGAGTAGACACATACATGCTGCTTTGAGGCCCTGCCATTCTTCAACGCCACCCATCTCCTCTTCTTCCTGAGGTGCCTAGAACTGTGAGTAGTTCCTTGAACATGTGCGTTCTCCAGTCAACTTCCACGTCTTCAGACTTGTCTTCATTGACTATAAAACCTTCTATCACAACTGCTTAGAGTGGACTGTGACAACCAGGGGTTTATGCTGTGGGTTGACTGTTTCACTGGGAAGGACTCTGCAATCACTGCTTCTACAGCAGTACCCTTTGCCAACTAGGAGGAAGGCTAACCATGTTGCCTATTGGCCATTCTTGTATGTGAACTTAGAAATCTCTTGCTGAATCATGTGTTGGCCACCATCATGCTCTTGTCAGATACTACAAGAGATTCTCCATTAATCCTGTTGCTTCAAAGAACTGGACCCAAGCAATCCTCATACTGTGTTCAGTCTGTCCAGATATATGCATTCAGTCTTCCCATGATCAACACCAACTCATGCCATCCTGCTTTATATCTAGCAAGTCTTGCAGCCACTGCGTGATGCACTCTTCCTTGCAGTCACACTCTTGCTGTGGGACATAGTATTCGTAATTTCAGAATTTCAGCCTATCTCATCTTTACACTGGAGTCTAATTGCCATGTACCTCATTCTAATGGCATCCCTCACTGCCTTCTGAAGCCCTTCTCTAACCACAATTCCCACATAGTGTCTGGTTTGTCCTCCCCCTGAGTAGTAGATTCTCAATCCCAAGCCAAATGACTTACACTGCCCTTCATTCTCATCTCCTGTATACAAAGGACATTCAACCTCCTCCTTACCATCATGTCATCTACTTCCGCTCAGTGTCACCTCAATTAACCTATATGGAGTGTAGCAAAAAAGAAGTGATGTATTCACCATAACGTTCCATGTTTGTTGTCCTTGAGCTCACCTTCCTTCTTGCTGTTTGGGTTTGGAGCCAACCCCCAGCTCCGACTTGGCCGTATACTACAGCTTGAGAGCTTTTACTGGCTCGAGCCTAGCCCCTATCCCAGAATGCCCAGCGGTAGTTACCCAGATTTCGTTTGCGATAACCCAGTACTAGACCATACAAATAGAAAAAAAAGAGATGTACTCTATTTTACATATCAGATGACACCTACATATAAAGGTGTAACCCATCCGCAAGAGTAAGAGGAGGAGACCAAGACTAACCAAAAGGTATGGTAAAAAGGAAACCCAGCCAGTATAACCAATAAAAACAAGGGATTCCTCTCGATCTTCCAGGAAGGGGGAAGAAGGGTGGGACACAAGAAGGAAGCTAAAATCAAGGACAACAAACATGGAATGTTATGGCGAGTACATAACTTCTTTATGTTTTGTCCATATCTCGCCTTCGTTCTTGCTGTTTGGGACAGCATCCGTGGCTCACTGGAAAAAACTCTTCAGGACCATGGAAACAAAGGATGCCCTGTTCAGGGAGGCCACATCTCCTTTGTAATAAGTCATAAAGTACTGATGATTAGCCCATGTAGCTGTCGCACAGATCGAATCCAAAGGCAGTCTGGCTTGAAAAGCAACAAAGGTAGCCAAGGCCCTTGTTGAGTGTCCTTGAATTTTCCCTGAAGGTTTTTGTTTACACAAATCGTAGACATGATTTATAGTGTCTGAAAGCTACTTTAATAAAGTCACCTTTGATACTGCACAACCTTTTTTATTGTCTGCAAAGGATATGAACAATTGGTCAGAATTCCTAAAGTCCTTGGTCCTGTGTAAACAGAAACTTAACTGCCTATGACTGTCTAATTGATGAAGCTTATACTCTGCCTTGTTGCCATGATTGGGGAAGAAAACAGGAAGCTCTATGGATCGATTCAAACTGTAGTCAGAACATACCTTGGGTAAGAAAGAGGAGTTGGTTCTGAGAGAAACCCGATCTTTATGGAAAATTAAGTACAGGGGAAAAAACAGGAAGCTCTATGGATTGATTCAAATTGTAGTCAGAACATACCTTGGGTAAGAAAGAGGAGTTGGTTCTGAGAGAAACCCGATCTTTATGGAAAATCAAGTACAGGGGATGAACAGATAGCGCCTGCAATTCTGAAACCCTTCTATCTGAGGTAATTGCAACCAAGAAAAGGGTCTTCCAAGTCAGAACTTTGAGCGGACAAGAAGCAGATGGTTCAAAGGGGAGAAGAATCAGAGCGTCTAAAACTAAATTTAGATTGGGGGGGTTCTCTTATTGGAGGTCTTAAGAGAGTACTACCTCTTAGGAATGCCTTGCATAGCCTATGGGACATAATATTGGACCCCATTTCTCCCATATGGAAACAGAAATGGCAGCTAACTGAACCCAGACAGTAGCTGCCGCTGCTCCTCGCTCAAAGGTTTCAGCAAGAAATTCAAGAATCATTGAAATGGGAGCAGTAAAAGGATCAACCTGATTTTTGCCTGCCCAACAAGAGAAGCCTGGCTAAGACGGGAAGTGGAGAAACCAAGCTGTGAGCTTGAGAGTTTGAATGGAAGGATGGAGAGCCCCCGACTGATGCATCAAAAGATCTGGCACTGGGTCCAGGATCCAAGGCTCCCCTTGCAGGTGAGGCCAAAGGAATGGAAACCATATTTGATGAGGCCAGTAAGGGACAATGAGGATTAGCTTGCAACTCAACGACTGTGCTTTCTGAAGCACCTTGGGGATCAGGGGAAATAGTGGAAAGGCGTAAAGCAGTCTCTGAGGCCAATCATGAACAAGTGCATCCCTGGGTGACTCTCCCGGTGGTGGGATTAGGGCAAAGCAGCTGCTGCATTTGTTGTTGAGGGGGAGGTGGCAAACAGACTGCAGCATGGCTAGCCCCATTTGCGAAAAATCAAGTCCACAACTTCTGCTTCAGGGACCACTCATGAGGCATCAGGATAGCCCAACTGAGCTCGTCTGCCATCGCGTTGGATTTCTCCAGGATGTGTGCTGCAACCAGAAAGCGTTGGAAAGACATCGCCCATTGCCAAAATCATAGAGCCTCTCAACACAAGGAGTAAGATCTGGTTCCACCCGGTTTGTTGATGTGCCATACTACCGACATATTGTCGGTCTGAATTGCTATAATTCCTGTAGGTAGAGAGTCCTGAAGTGCTTGCAACACCAGAAGCACCACTCATCTCCAGGACATTGATGAGAAAGGTACTGTCAGCTGCCTGTCAGGTGCCAGGATCTGCCACATAACGCATGCACTCAGGTCACTCCACAATAAGTACAAATATGACACTGTCATTGCCATGTTGGTGTGAATGACCTGAGACGCACCTCCCTGGACTACATGAAGAGACATGGAAGAGCTCTCTGATCTTGTATCCCAGGCAGGTATGACCCTAACCCTGAGTAGCATCCTGCCACCACCCAGAATGATACCACAGTACAAGGACAAAATGATTGACTTCAACAATTCGCCAAGCTTCTGGTGTCATTCTAAGGGGATCCAGTATTTGTCTGCCTGGGACGACATGATCGACAGACCGCGATGCTTTGCTAGAGATGGCCTGCACCTGTCGCCCTTAGGATTCCGGATACTGGCTAAGGCTCTTGCCACCCCTATAGTGCCTTTTTAGGCAAGGTTCAAATGACAAATTCACCACCATAACAGGTACAAGCAAGCAAAATCTGAGGGTAATGTTACTCACTGCTAGAAGTCTAAACCTCAAAATGCACTCACTAGAGGCACTCCTTAAAATGGAGAACATTGATATCTGTGTAGTGACAGACACCTGGTTCAAAGCTCCAGAGAGCACCCCTGCATTACCACGCTACAATTCATACCACACCTTTCGGCCACCTAACCCAGAACGAAGCTCTAAAGGTGGAGGCGTGTCCATATTCATTAAGGATATCCACACCTCCAGGCAAGTTGCACAGGATAAAGCATCCGAGATTATCCAAGTGCAACTAACTCTGGGCAAGACAGCAATCCAAATTGTAGCTTGCTACAGACTCCCCACCATGCCCCAGGATTCACACTCCTCATTTCTTGATACACTGGAAAGTATTAGGGTACAACCCAGCACCCTAATAATGGGTGATTTCAACTACCCCACCATTAACTGGGAAAACTGCTCGTGTACCAACTCTTTTGCTCAACGTTTTCTAGAATTCATAAATTCCAACGCCTTGGGTCAACTTATTCACACCCCCACCAGGGACAGCAATATCCTAGACCTGGTCATTACCAACATGGGAAACCGGTGTTCCACACCAGAGGTCAATTCCTCGGTCAGATCTGACCACAAGCTAATCAGCCTAGACATCCACATCCCACCCCTCACCCCCAATTAGGAAAACCATCATAAAAAACTTCTCCAAAGCCAACTTCTTAAGACAGAAGTGGCAAACTTCATGACACCCATGCAGACTGACAAGAGGTATGACTGCCGACTCTTACACAAATGCACTTTATAAGCACTTACACGAGTGCATGGATCATGCTAACCCTAATAGAACCAAGACGTTATCCTCCAAAAAAAGGAAGCCAATCTGGTGGTCCTTTGCTATAAACAAACTCTACAACAGAAGAAAGAAACTGTTGCAAAAAAGAGTAAAATCCCATGACTGGAGGAACTCCCTGGTCATCCTCAGTAAGAAGCTGAGATCCCTCATAAAATCCTCCAAAGCTAGTTACGAAAACAAAATTGCCACGGACTCTAAAGACAACCACAAAGCATTCCATAGCTATGTCAAGAATCTAAATGGGAACATTCAGATCTGCTCCGGGTTACAGCACAATGGCACTACATATACAGAACCAACTGATATTGCCAACATCCTAGCAGATAAGTTCAGTGCTAACTTTACCCCCCTCTCACCCCCTAGAGGGCCCATCTCTATACCGGAAGAATGCAAAGTTCCTATAATCACAGCTGCACAGGTAAAAAAAAAAAAACACTCTCCAAAGCCAAGAACACAGCATCCATGGGACCTGACAATATCCCAGGCTGCATTCTAAACGAATGACAGAATGAACTGGCACCCTACCCAAGTACCATGTTCAATCATAGCCTCACCTCAGGCTTTGTACCCACCGAATGGTGCACCACGACGGTTATCCCACTCCACAAAGGGGGAGCCACGACGGACCCTGGGGACTACCGCCCCATTAGCCTGACGAGCCTGGTCTGTAAGGCCATGGAACGTATCATCGTGGAACTCCTAAACAAAGCCACTGGTAATCTCCAAACTCTGGACCCTACCCAGTTTGGATTTGTAAAAGGCAGATCATGTCTCCTAAACCTGATTGACTTCTTTGAAGCAGTCACCAAAGCCATAGATGAGGGTAAAATGGTTCACACAGCTTATCTAGATCTCGCCAAGGCTTTCAACACCATCCCCCACTCTGAAATTATAGATAAGCTCACTAAACTAGGTATAAATCCCTATGTCACAAGATGGGTTGCCAACTGGCTCACAGACAGAACCCACACTGTGAAAGTAGCACATTCTAAATCAAACATCAGACCAGTGACAAGTGGAGTACCACAGGGTTCAGTCCTGGGTCCTCTCCTGTTTGGTATCTACTTCTCTGAAGTGCAGGCCAACACAGAAGGTCTTTGGCTAACAAACTCTGCAGATGACTGCAAACTAGGAGCCATAATCGAAACTCCTAACGATGTGGAAAAACTACAAAAGGGCCTCACTGAGACAGATACCTGGTGTCAAAGCCATGGCCTGAAGCTCAATGCCAAAAAGTGTATGGTCATCCCCTTTGGTAAAAACTCTGTACCCATGAACTATCACATAGCTGGTAGTCTACTTAATGCCGAAAATGTGATCCTTGGGACACAGGTGGACAGTAGTCACTCCTTTGATAATCACATCACCACAATGGTCAGGAAATCCTTCTACGTGGCTCATCTCATCACAAAATGATTCTCATCCAGAAAAAAAAAAAAAAAAAAAAAAAAAGAGGTCATTGTTCCCCTCTACTCATCACTCAGACCCATTATAAAGTACAACGCCCCTTTTGGTATGTACCTCACAAGACATCTACAACAACTGGAAAGACCACAGAAATACCTCACAAAGTGGATTACTGGCCTCAAACAGACGCCCTATGCATACAGACTGGCCTCAAACAGATGCCCTATGCAGACGGTCTCAAAAAACTACAGCTTTACTCCATCACATATCGCCTACTCAGGGGCGATCTCTGCCTAACATACAAAGCTATGTCAAACCCAGAGCTGTTGAACATGCTCCACTTAAAGAAATCCCAATCCCTCCAAGATACACGCTCTAGGGAAGTAAACCTTGTCACCACAATAAACAGAACATACTGGAGGGATAGATTCCTGTCCCAGAGACTTTCCATACTCTGGAACAGACTACCTATCTATGTCAAACAGAGCTCCTCATTAGCACTCTTCAAGAAAAATCTTGATGACTGGATGGGAAATGGGAAATTGACCCTGGGGATCACTTCTGTGGCTCTGCTCGACAGGGGCACAGGAAAATAATTTTCTTGGGTGGCGAAAGCCAGGGTACATTTTTTGGCTAGGTTTGTATGGGCCCTAGGGCCGATAGCCTAGTACCTACCTATGATGTGCAAGTGGTACTCATGTTACTGCCAAGTCCTTTGAACAGTCTGTCCAGGATAATACCCCCCCACCCTATCTGGGAAGCGTCCATGGTCACTGTGGCTACAGGTTGGGGGGGTTAGAAACAACCTACTGTTACCAAAGGGGAGTGAAGCCACCACTCCAGATTCGTTTTGCAGGATTCTGCGACCAGAATCTGATGCGACATGGGTAAATCCTGGAATGACCACTGTGCAAATTGGGGCCACTGTAGAATTCTCATATGGAAGCGAGCCACAGGGACTAAAGTGATTGCCGCTGCCATAGAACCCAGAACCTTGAGGACAAACCTTGCTCGAATTCTCTTGTGTGTGAACAGCACTGCAACTTGGCGCTGGATCGTTAATACTCTTTCTTGAGGCAGCTTTGCTATCATGGCCATTGTGTCTAAATCTGCCCCTATAAAGGTAATATACTGACAAGGCAACAAGGCAGATTTTTCATAGTTTATGGAGATACCCAATTCAGAACGAGAGAATTGTGGATTCCCTTGCCTGGATTAGTTGATGCTTGGTGGTAGCAGTAAGGAGCCAGTCATCTAGATATGGAAAAACCCGGAATCCTAAACACTTCGGGTGAAACATAACTACTGCCATGCATATGGTGAACACCCTGAGGCTGTGGTGAGACCAAAGGGCAGCATTCTGAACTGAGAGTGACTGGCTCCCAACCTGAAGCGTAGATATCTCCTTGACCATTTCTCCATTTTTATGTGGTAGTCCAAATCCTGGAGATGGATACAGCACATCCAATTGTCCTGTCCTAGAAAGGGAAGGATGGGCTGCAGTGCTACCATCCGGAACTTTGTTTTGACTGATTTGTTTAGCCTGCTGAGATCCAATATGGGTCTCCAGTCCCCTGTTTTCTTTGGAACTAAAGAACCTTGAGTAAGTTTCAGATCCGATTTGGTTTGCGGGGACTTCCTAGCAACATATGAACCTCTAGCTTTGCTCGATCCCAAAGACTGGATAGAACATATGGGATAGAGTGTTGACTTTTTGACTGGGGAAGTGGGATAGAGTGTTGACTTTTTGACTGGGGAAGTTGGGAGAAGGGGATATTGTAACCTCTGGATATTATAGATAGTACCCATGTATTTTCTGCGATTGTCTGCCAGGCTTTTGGGTACAAGGATAATCTCCCCCCAACTGTCTCTGGAGTCTGACAGTCAAGCCTCCCTTTAGGAGCGCTGGAAGGGCCTACCAGAGAAGGTATCTCTGTCACCTGGATTCAGTGGACACCCCCTGCCGCGAGATCGGCATCTTCCTTTATTTCCCCCTCTGCCCTTGGGGGAAAAATCTCCACATTTGTCAGGCGAAGCTCCCTGGGATTTCTGGAACCACATTTTCCTGCTCTTCTGGCCTTTAGGATTAGGCCAAGATGGATCAGAAAAACGTACTCCCATGGCAGAGAGAGTTTTGCCATCCTGTTAACACCTGGTAAGAGTCTTACCTGAGGCACGAATAAGGATGAGCCGTCAAAGGGGGCGTTGGTAAAGTAAGACTTTAAGGGCTCCACAAAATGACAAAGGCCCATCCAGCAGTGTCTACGCAAGACCATCCCTATGCCTGCCGCCCTGCTCACTCCATCGGCTGTGTAAGAAATTAGACACATGGAGGAGTTAACCACCGAAGTAAAGGTCGCAAGCTGAGAAGCCACCTTGTCTGAGGTTCCCGCAGCTGTAGGATCCTGTGAGGTATCTCCTAACTCTGAGAAGATCCCTTTGAAGCCTTGTAAAGTGGGACAAATAGTTCTTCCTCTCCTGCAGGGCTCTTGAACTAAATGCATGGCAAACTGAACATGAATCCTGCAGGTAAACAGGTCCTTAACAATACACGCAACTCGTGTGCCCGTCCATAAGGGACATCATTTGACAGCACGAATCACACTTTTTGAAACCCGAAGGTTTCGATTTCTTGGCAGTACCTTTCGACAATGTCAAACAGCACTATCTAAAGCTAGGAAAAATAAAAATAAAAATAAAAAACACACTACTAACAAGATAACTAGCCAATAACAGACAAAAAAAAATTTTTTTTTTTTTTTTTTTTTTTTTAAATTACAGACAGGGAAGAGGAGAAAGGTGGATAGCCTCTAATTTAAATGGTGAACTCCCCATCTAAGGAGAGCCTCTAACGTAAACGGCACCTCCTTAAAACTTAAAGGAAGGCAAGAAAAGCAAAGAACCCTCCAAGTTAAATGGGTTTAGAAGAGGGGAAAGGGCCAGAGAGAAAAACGGTTAGTCTACACAAACGCAAGTTACTCGGATGGGATTGGGAAGATAGAAATATGAAGGACAACTACTATTAAGTTAGAAAGATAACTAAAACATTTTCCTTAAAAAAAAAATATCAAATAGAAAAAAAAGCCTGAGCCAGTATCCACAATCTCAATGCTGCAAGCGGCAAACAAGATCTGGCTAACTACCGCTAGGCATGCTGGAATAGGGACTTGCCTTCAGCCAGTAAAAGCTCTCGAGCTATAGTGTATGGCCGAGTTGGAGCAGAGGATCGGCTCCGAACCCAAACAGCAAGAACGAAGGTGAGATATGGGCAATATAACAAGTTTGGCAGGCTTGTTGGTTTTGCGTCCAGCCTTTACACACAGCTATCCCAGGTAACCTAGGCTGAACAACTAGACACCAGCCTGCAAGCATACTGACCTCTCAGTATGACCTTTTTATTAACCAATCTATAAATTATAAGGCTAGCTGTACTTAAGGAGAGGACATCTGTGACAAGAAGCATTTGTGGTCAGTGAATAAATTCTGTTGCACAACTCTGCAAAGTTGCTTATAAAACCTTAAAGCATGCAATTTCCTACCACAGAAAATAACTGTAAATTTCCTTCTGGAGTACTGAGGGTGGAAAGGGGCATAAAGGAAGCTGCAGTCATTCTGAAGGGTTGATTTGGTCCGTTTTCCTTCATATTTATGTTGATGAAAAAGCTGGAAGCTTCTTTCCTCTAAAGTAATTTTGAATATGATACAATGTTTTATAATTGAGCAGTGGGTGGTAGTTCAATTTTTAAAAATGAAGGCTTGCTCTGGTATTCATAGTGAAATTGTGTAGTATGCATACGGTGCAAGTCGCTTTGATTATGCAAGGGCTTGGTAACTTAGGGACCTCACTGATCAGTAGTTCAGCTCTGCTGAGCAAGGGTTTTCAGAGATGCATGTGAATTCAATACTCTGGACATGACCTATGCTACTCAAGACTCTAGGACACCCTGATGCACTGCTCTGCAAGGACTTGTATAGAACAATGATTTAGACAGTCATCCTTACCATGCAAAACCTATGCATGGCAGTACATAAAATGTACAAGTGCACTCAGCACCAACTGTATGCACCAATGCATTTAAATGGGAAAATACGTATCCTCTGACTGATGATACAGACAAGTACTGTGGTGTAGTAACTGTTTTTGTACTGAAATAGTGCACAAGTAACCTGCAATACTTGTACAGGATGGTCCAGTGATCAGGTGAGCAGTTCTCCCAACAGCTCACCTGAGTGATTCAGTCATGTTAACTGTACTTTAATGCCGTACATCTTCATGCAGTTTGTGCTGGTCTATAAAGCACAGTAACTATGAGAAGTGCAACTTAACCTAACTAAGCAGAAAGTACAGTTTTGTACCTACCATAAATGTAGATGTCCGATAGATATGCAACTGCAGTCCTTACATATGGGTTGTCCTGCCTCAGGCAGCCCTTCGGTCGGCCGGATTCCAAAGTCTGGGTCCGGCGTCGACTGATGTCGCCTCTTCCCCGACGTCAGAGTGGCTGGGGTATAAAAGCATCAGACGACGCCATCTTCTTCAGTGTTTCTTGCCCCAGATGCCAGGTGCCCTCCAAGGAAGGCTAAATTTAGAGACTGGATAAAAAAAAAAATTCCAGACATACACCACAGTAATAAACAGATAGATATCCCCAGCTAATTTGATAAAGGGGAAGTGGACCCAAAAAAGGAGAATATATAGAGGGGTAGGAGGGAGGGAAAACCTGACTGCAGTTGCATATCAATCGGACATCTACATTTATGGTAGGTACAAAACTGTACTATGTCCTTCAGGAGTGCAACTGCAGTCCTTACATATGGGTTGAATACCATAGCCAAGCTGGGGGTGGTAGGCTCCAAGATAAAGATGGTGTAGCTAAAATGCCCTGCAGGACTGCCGAAACAAAGCCTGCTTGGGATCTGGAATATAAAGGCAGGTTGTAGTGCTTGGAAAATGTATGCACGGAGCTCCATGTAGCAGCTTCTAGAATGTCCTTTGTAGTCACCCCTCTTAGAAAGGCTGTGGAGGTGGCTATAGCTCTGGTGGAGTGTGGCCTGATATTGGCTGGCACACCTTTTCCATGGAAAGAATAACAGAATCTGATGCAGTGTCCAATCCATTTTGAAATTGTTTGTTTGGAAATTGCCTTTCCTTGTACTCCAGCAGCATAAGCTACAAATAGTTGGTCAGACTTTCTGTTGGCTTTTGTTATGTCCAAGTAGTAGCATGTCCAAGTAGTAGCGCAGTTGTCTGTGTATGTCCAAAGTGTGCAGCAGCTTTTCTCCTTTATTTTGAGGATTGGGAAAGAAGGTAGGCAGGTGAATTGCTTGATTTAGAGACACCCTGGATATCACTTTTGGCATGAACGAGGGATTGGTTCTTAAAGAAAACTCTGTCCTGATGAAAAATAAGAAATGGAGGTACTGCCATGAGGGCCTGTATCTCCGAGAATCTTCTTGCTGAGGTAATTGCCAACAGGAAAACTGTTTTCCAGGAGAGAAATTGCAATTCTGAAGATGCTGCTGGCTCAAAAGGAGGAAGAGTTAATTTTTCCAACACAAAGTTGAGGTCCCATGCAGGCACTGGTGGTTTTCTGGGAGGTTTGATATTCTTTATCCCTCTTAGAAAAGTACAGTTTTGTACCTACCATAAATGTAGATGTCCGATAGGCATGCATCTGCAGTCCTTACAAATGGGTTGTCCTGTCGTCAGGCAGCCCTTCGGTCGGCCGGATTCCAAAGTCTGGGTCTGGCCTCGGCTGGTGTCGCACTTCACCCGACGTCATAGCGGCAGTTCTTCGGGTATAAAGGCATCAGCCGACGCCATTTTCCTCAGTGTTTCTTGCCTCAGATGCCAGGTGCCCTCTAGGAAGGCTAAATTTGGATAAATGCAAATGGTTCCAAATAGTAGAGAGCAAACAAAAATAAGCATGTATGTACATATATACAAACAAATACACCATAATAGATTCCCCCAGCTAGCTACAAGATGGGCAAATACCCTAGGAGTACCACAGAGGGGAAGGAGGGTGGGTAATCCTGACTGCAGATGCATGCCTATCGGACATCTACATTTATGGTAGGTACAAAACTGTACTATGTCCTTCAAGGATGCATCTGCAGTCCTTACAAATGGGTAGAATACCATAGCCAAACTGGGGGAGGAGGAGAAATAAGATTATGGTGTAGTTAAGATCCCTTGCAAAACAGCAGTGGCAAAACCTGCTCTGGATCTGGAGTATAAAGGTAAATTATAATGCTTGGCAAATGTATGCACGGAGCTCCAAGTAGCAGCCTCTAAAATGTCTTTGGTAGCCACTCCTCGTAAAAAAGCTGTGGTAGTGGCTGTAGCCCTTGTAGAGTGAGGCCTGATGTTTTCTGGACTTTTCTTCCCATGGTAGGAGTAACAAAATCTAATGCAATTTCCTATCCACTTAGAGATTGTCTGTTTTGAAATTGCTTTTCCTTCCATTCCTGTTGCATATGCTACCAGTAGCTGGTCAGTTTTTCTGTTGCTCTTGGTCCTGTCCAGGTAGTAACGTAATTGTCTATGTACATCCAAGGTATGCAACAGTCTTTCTCCCCTGTTCTGTGGGTTGGGGAAGAATGTAGGTAGGTGGATAGCTTGATTTAAAGATACCCTGGAGACCACCTTTGGCATAAAAGTAGGATTAGTTCTCATGGACACTCTATCTTGATGGAAGATCAGGAAGGGCTGTACTGCCATTAATGCCTGTAGCTCAGATACCCTTCTTGCTGAAGTGATTGCAAGCAGGAAAGCAGTTTTCCATGATAAGTATTGCAATTCTGCTGTTGCTGCTGGTTCGAAAGGAGGTAGTGTCAATTTTTCTAGCACAAAGTTCAAGTCCCATGCTGGCAATGGTGGCTTCCTAGGTGGTTTTACATTTTTAATTCCTCTCAGAAACTGCCTGAGCAGAGGATGTGAAAAGACTGGAGGATCCAAGTTGTATTCTGCTGAAATGGCTGATGCATGAATCTTAATGGAAGCATAGGACAGGCCGTTGTGGAAGAGCTCTGCCAAGTATTCCAGGATGTTAGCTATGTTTACCAGTGACACATTCTCTCCTTTTGCTGTACTCCAAATGAGATATCTTTTCCATTTTGCTGAATAATTTTTTCTTGTTGAGGGTCTGCGAGCCTCCAAGATAATGTCTTTAACCCTTTGAGATAAATCTGGTTTATTTGGTCTTATGCAATGTTCCAGGCAGCCAGCTGCAGTGTTTTCAGGTTTGGATGCAGGGTTTTGAAGTTGTTCTGTGTTAACAGCAAGGGAACTAGGGGCAGAGGCCATATTTGTTCCCGAGACATACTCCTCAGTAATGGGTACCAATGTTGCCTTGGCCAGTCTGGAGCTATCAGGATGATCCTTGGACGGTCTTCTTTGATCTTCAATAGCACATTGTGCATCAAAGGAAGAGGTGGGAATGCATATGCTGTCAGTTTTCTCCAACTGTAAGATAGGGAGTCCACTTTCCAAGCAAGTGGGTGGTACGTCCTTGTGCAGAATTTTTTCAGTTGGTAATTGTGTGGGGATGCAAATAAGTCTATTTCTGGTAGTCCCCATTTCCTTGTAATGGTTTTGAAGTTGTCCGGATGCAGCATCCATTCGTGGGCATCCGTGGCAGTTCTGCTTAGGATGTCTGCTAGTATATTTTCTTTTCCTGGCACAAAAATTGCTTGTAACTGAATGTTGAAGCTCAGTGCCACATTCCAGAGGTCCACTGCCATCCGGCATAGAGGGTATGAATGTGTGCCTCCCTGTTTGTTGATGTACCACATAACTGTGGTGTTGTCCGTCCTTATCAGCAGTTGACCCTGTCGAAGAAATGGTCTGAATGCCTGAAATGCCAGTTTTACTGCCAGCATTTCCTTTTGATTTATGTGTAGGTGCAGCTGGTCTTGAGTCCATAAGCCTTGTATGCACTTGTCCAGCATGTGTGCCCCCCAACCGAGGTCTGAAGCATCTGTTGTGATGGTCTGGCTTGGTTGAGTGCTGTGGAAGGGCAGTCCCTTGTTTGACAGGCCTGAGCCCACCATTGGAATTCTTGCTTCATGCATGGAATTATTGGAATTTGGGTTTCTAGGCTGTGCTTGTGCTGAGACCATAAATTCCTTAGGTACCACTGTAACTTTCTCATATGTAGTCTGGCATGTGGAATCAATATTATGCAGGATGCCATGTAACCGAGAGCTTGCAGGAGTTTTCTTGCTGTTAGCCGGTTCTGCTTTGTTAATGCCATGAAGTAGAAAGGGAGTTGCTCCTGTTTTTCTACTGTCAGTAATGCCATTTGTTTTGATGTGTCCAGATCTGCACCCAAGAAGGTTATCCTTTGGGATGGTATCAGCCTTGACTTTTTTATATTGACTGTGTATCCCAGGGCTTGTAGTAGATGAATGACCAAAACTGGAAAAATGTAGAAACCACCACGAAGTAAAATAAAATAAAATAAATTTATTTGTAGAACAGAAACAAGCGCTTTCACGCAATGTAAATTGCGCTTCCTCAGGTTACAAATTACAGAAACTAAATGGGCACTTTTATACTAAAACATTAACTTCCAATTATACAATTAGATCAAGCAATATATTGATTAAATACCCAATTACATATTTAGTAAAAATTCAACAGCAGCATCGCAAACGATCAGGCTAGGTTATAACCAATAACCTGAAAGCCACTTGAAAAGAAAACACAATTAAAATTTCTAAAACATGGTAATGTTAGTATATAAATATAGCTTCATGATTAAATAAGCTTCAAGAGCAGGCTGTCATCAAGTATTTACAACATAACCATCTTGATGGCAATATATTTTCATATATATATTTACAGGAAACTATGCCCATATTTAGAAAACTCACACTAAGCTTATCATTTCTTAGTTTTGCATAGATATAATTAAGTAATTTAGAATTAATAAACAGATCATCTAAAACACCATTAGTGAGGAAATGCTGCCCATATATGGCAAGTAGTGAAGCCAAGATGTTGCTTTTGTGAATTGCATTGTAATATAAGAACAACAAAACAAGTCAAAATACAAAACAGCTTTGTTCTTATATATATTAGTTGATCCACAGTAATCACACTACGTGCCACGATACGAGGTTACAATAAGTAAATAGCTTCTTTCTGTTATGTAATTAGTAAGTACACAATAATATCATTGCGTGCATCTAAAGATTGATTATATAAAACATAAAACAACGCATCTTAATTACACAGAAAACTATCTAAATGTTACTTTAATAAAGTACATCGTCATATAAGCGCAACATAACAAAGCCAAGTGCAAAGTGTAAAATAGCTTCGTTTTTTGTATACTGGCTGACACACAGTGATCACACTACGTGCCGCCATACGAGGCTATGGTAAACAAATAGCTTCTTTCTGTTATATAGTTAATAAGCACACAATGAAGACATTGCGTGCCTCTAAAAATTGATTATATAAGACATATAGCAACTCATCTTATTTACACGGTAAAAAACTCTAAGAGGTAGTCTCCCTTAGAATAAAGTAAAATAGTCATAATTAGAAATAAAACAGCCAAATCACTACTAGACTACAACTCAAGAACAGGGAAATAAAGATATATAAAACAGATCAATATCAATGCATAATCATTACTGTGACCTATACTATATCATGATCACAAAAATCATGTTAGAGTGACATCATATTTGATGCCAAAAATAATGACAAAACCTTTGTATATAGTGTAAGAAATGTATATGGATATAATGTAAGGCTAATAAGCTAAGTAATAAAGACGATGGACCTAATGGGGTCAGAACAACAATATAGTGAATGTAACCAGAATATGATGTTTATACATCAAGTTGACAAATACAATTGTAGATGAGACAATTTCATTTATTGTGTTACCACTAAGATACTAACTTCATTTGGTCATTAAAAATATATGTATTGATAGCAATATAACAAAATCAAGTAGGGCCTAATAGAACTGGTCGAATATTAACAACTGTATTTAAGCCTGGTGGTATATGGGCTTTTAGTTTTAAGATCCATCTGAGTTCGAAGGTTTCCAAGGTGTTCATATGGTCACCTTTCCCTTCTGTTCGGATCTATTATTTGTAGGACCTGAAATGCAAAGCTATGCTTGGGGTAGATATTACAGTGCATGGCCAGTGCATTGGTGTTACTATTCCTTCTTATCTCGTAGACGTGGTTATAAATCCGATCTCTTAGCCTGCGTGAAGTCAGGCCCACATAATAGCTATCACAAAGATTGCAAGTGGCTAAATAAATAACATTTCTAGTAGTACAAGTTGCATAAAACATACATTTTGTGTTAAGTTCAATACTTAAAGCGTTAGTGTTATTTTTCTTGATAATATATCCACAAAGCGAACATTTTCCACAAGGGAATGTCCCTGTTTTCAGTTGAGACCTAATGTCAATGGATGTAATATTAAGTTTTTCTTTACATAATAATCTTTTTAAATTTAAACAGTTCATATACCTGAACGCTGGTTTGTCACTAATTAGTTCTGACACTGTCCTATCTGATAACAAGATTTTCCAGTTGCCTTTCACTATATTGGTTAAAAGCTGGACATCACTAGTATATTTTATATCATATTGTATTTTGTGGGGAATACTTTTCATTACATTATATCTAGAGAATTTTATCTGAGGAGTGATGTCTTCTATAATAGAATTCAACAAGTCATCTATTAATTTCATTGGGTAGCCCCTAGCTAGAAAATAGTCCTTCTGAGTATTAACTAGCTTCAAAGCATCTGAATAATCACTACATATTTTCAGAATCCTATTAAATTGATTCCTTACTATGTTATTGAAAATATGACGTGGATGTAAACTACTATAATGAAGTATCCCATTCTTCCAACAGGCTTTTCTGTAGAGTGTCGTTGTTAATTCACATTTAGTATTTTTCTTAACAGTAATGTCCAGAAAATTAGCGGTAAACTTAGACGACTCAAAAGTAAAATGAAAAAAAGAAGTAGTGCTGTTCATATAACTAATAAAGGAATTTAAGGTAGCTTCATCACCATTCCATAATATTAAAATGTCGTCTATAAAGCGTCTATATAAGACGACATGTTTAAATCTGGGATCATTAAATATAAATTCCTTTTCCCATTCTAAAACAACAAGATTGGCATATGCATTAGCACAGGGGGTGCCCATGGCCACCCCCCATGTTTGTGCGTATACTTGTTCTTCATATAAAAAGATGTTGTTGTTAAGAACCAGGTCTAGCATACAGCATATATTCATGATTTCAGTATTATCTACTTTGAGTTCTGTCATATGAATTCTTATTGCATTTATGCCATATTCATTAGGAATACTCGTGAAAAGGCTTTCAATGTCCAATGTTACTAACATGGTATCTTGTTTTATATTGTCTTTCACTAAATCTAATTTTAAGTCATCCAACAATCTAAAGGAATCTAATAGTATAGTTGGTATTTTCTTAACATATAGCCCCAATTTTGTTTGTATATATAGAGATATGTTTTGTGTTACCCAATGGTCACCTGATACAATGGGACGTAATGGAGGTGGATCTTTATCCTTATGTAGCTTAGGTAATCCTTTGATAGTAGGTATCAAAGGAAAATCTATTGTCAGGAAGTCATAAAGGGATTTATCAATGGATCTAGTCATTAACATGTCATATAGGGTATCCGAGACGTAATGTATAATTGATGTTACTCGTGATTTCTCTATTGCTTTATAGGCTCTATCATTATTTAACATATTCAGCATAAGTTGTCGATAGAAAATTGTGTCCATAGCAACTATACCCCCACCCTTGTCTGCTGGTTTAAAGACAAGGCTAGGGTCACTACAAAGATTTTCAGCTCAGACTTCTCTTTCATTCAGATTGAAAAAATTGTTCTTTTTATCATAACAATCATAATATAGGTAAAAATCGCGTTCACATGTTTTCAGAAAGCTTTCAACAATTTGTACAAGTGGGGGTATGAAGACACTTTTCTTTCTGCAAACAGTAACATCACCAAAATTATCTAAGGAATTAGAAGTATTATCCTTGAATAATACTTTAAGAGTTTCCTGCAAAACTTACGCAAACCTATTAAGGTATCAGAAATAACACTATGTCTCGAAGGGATGAATGATAAACCCCTATTTAAAATATCTTGTTCAATTACTGTAAAAGATCTAGTTGATAAATTGAAAAACAGACAGTTTATATTTTCATCCTTCTTCGTTGTTCTTGCGCCTCTCCAGATAGTTTCCTTTTTCCCCTTCCCCGACTGGTGGAACGAGTGCGCACTGCTTCCTTGTAGGGGAGGGGAAAATTTAAGGGCAAAGGTGCCATGAACTTCTTGTTCAGTCCAGCTGTTTTAGGTTTCGCTCCCAAAGTACTATGTAATACAAGACCCTGCTGGTTGCAGGGTAAAGAAGCTACAGGTGTATCCGGTGGGTCGGATATTTCATTAGTGACACTGTCCAGATGTAGTCTATTGGTAGTCATATCATGCTGTACAGTCACTATATCATTAGTAGTGGAACCGGAGGCTATTGTTATGGTTTCAGGCTGTGATTTATTGATTTTATTATTTTGACCAAATCTCGGCCATATAAAAATACGACCGAGAGAAAAATCTTCACAATCACGTTTCAGTTTTTTAATTTTAATCTGTTCTAATTTATCACTATATAAAGACAACTGTCTATTCATAGCTTGCATTTTAGAGTTGCAAAATTCAGTCTGATAAGTAGTGGTAATTAAATTGTATTGTTCCTCTACCTTAGTAAGAAGCTCCGCTTCGATCGGTGCAAAATAGTCCAGTAATAGCTGGATATATTTATTTCCAAAATCGATGTTTAGTTTTTGCCACTGCCGTAATAACTCAGGTTGGCTATCCCCATAGGTCGGCATGCACAAAACACGCATGCCGCGGGGAATAACCTTGAAGTGCTGACATGCTTGCAGATGCCTTCGCTGCCAGACTAGCCTATGCAGGCGATACAGATCATTTTCTAAAGCTCTCAGACTTCCGAAAAACTCATACAAGTTTTCATTCGTGGTAGATGGACTAATGTTAGCCTCACCGTTGATATCCATATGCAGCAAAGGATTGTCTTTCTGGTAGAAAATACAATTCCAATTCCCGTTGGTCATCGTATTTACTGGGTTGTAGTCCAATTCAATATTCTGCGTTTCCATCGTGTGAGAACCGGTCAGGAGCAAAAAGATAAACACCAACAGCAAAAAGCAGAGACCGATCATCCAAAGGTTTCTTACATCAAAGGTAGAGGAGCAAAACTGGAAAAATGTAGAAACCACCACGAAGTAAAATAAAATAAAATAAATTTATTTGTAGAACAGAAACAAGCGCTTTCACGCAATGTAAATTGCGCTTCCTCAGGTTACAAATTACAGAAACTAAATGGGCACTTTTATACTAAAACATTAACTTCCAATTATACAATTAGATCAAGCAATATATTGATTAAATACCCAATTACATATTTAGTAAAAATTCAACAGCAGCATCGCAAACGATCAGGCTAGGTTATGACCAATAACCTGAAAGCCACTTGAAAAGAAAACACAATTAAAATTTCTAAAACATGGTAATGTTAGTATATAAATATAGCTTCATGATTAAATAAGCTTCAAGAGCAGGCTGTCATCAAGTATTAACAACATAACCATCTTGATGGCAATATATTTTCATATATATATTTACAGGAAACTATGCCCATATTTAGAAAACTCACACTAAGCTTGTTATCATTTCTTAGTTTTGCATAGATATAATTAAGTAATTTAGAATTAATAAACAGATCATCTAAAACACCATTAGTGAGGAAATGCTGCCCATATATGGCAAGTAGTGAAGCCAAGATGTTGCTTTTGTGAATTGCATTGTAATATAAGAACAACAAAACAAGTCAAAATACAAAACAGCTTTGTTCTTATATATATTAGTTGATCCACAGTAATCACACTACGTGCCACGATACGAGGTTACAATAAGCAAATAGCTTCTTTCTGTTATGTAATTAGTAAGTACACAATAATATCATTGTGTGCATCTAAAGATTGATTATATAAAACATAAAACAACGCATCTTAATTACACAGAAAACTATCTAAATGTTACTTTAATAAAGTACATTGTCATATAAGCGCAACATAACAAAGCCAAGTGCAAAGTGTAAAATAGCTTTGTTTTTTGTATACTGGCTGACACACAGTGATCACACTACGTGCCGCCATACGAGGCTATGGTAAACAAATAGCTTCTTTCTGTTATATAGTTAATAAGCACACAATGAAGACATTGCGTGCCTCTAAAAATTGATTATATAAGACATATAGCAACTCATCTTATTTACACGGTAAAAAACTATCTCTAAGAGGTAGTCTCCCTTAGAATAAAGTAAAATAGTCATAATTAGAAATAAAACAGCCAAATCACTACTAGACTACAACTCAAGAACAGGGAAATAAAGATATATAAAACAGATCAATATCAATGCATAATCATTACTGTGACCTATACTATATCATGATCACAAAAAGTAGATGAATGACCCTTTGCAAATCTTTTGTTAATTTGTTTTTGTTGTCCGCTTGTAACAGGCAGTCGTCCAGGTAAGGGTAAATTTGAATTCCCTGAAGCCTGCAATGAGCAATTACTGATGCCAGGCATTTCGTGAATACTCTGGGCGCAGTAGATAAGCCAAAGGGCAATGCTAAGGATTGATAATGCTCTGATCCTGCAAGAAATCTGAGGTATCTTCTGCAATTTGGTCGTATGGGGACGTGCAGGTATGCCTCCTTGAGATCTAGAGTTACCAGCCAAGACTCCTTGCCCAGCATGGGAAGAAGCTGCTGTAGGGTCAGCATTTTGAATTTTGGAACAATGAGGTATGTGTTTAAAGCGGACAGGTCGAGAATAGGCCTCCATTGTTTTTCTTTTCTTGGTACCAGGAAAAGTCTGGAGTAAAATCCTTGCCCTTGTTCCATAGATGGTACCCTTTCTATAGCTCTCATCCTTAGTAAGTGAGTTATTTGTTCTAGAGCTTCTGTCTTCTGATTTGGAGGTAGGTTTGGCATTCCTCTCTTCCTTGGTAGAGTATGGAAGTGAAACCTGTAACCTTGGTCTATTGTCTGTAAAATCCATTTGTCTCCTGTGATGTAATGCCAGTTTACTGAAAATAAGGCTAGCTTCCCGCCTAAGGGTGCCTCTAGTTGTTCCCTGGTAGGCGGTGCCAGAGCCAAGTCACTGTGATTGTCCTGTGGAAGTGGTGGTGGTGGCTGGATCTGTGGCTGTACCTCGCTGGTTGTTAGCCTGCCACTGACGTCCCCTGTAGGCACCTCTGGATTGACCCCTGCCTCTTGAGCGCCTATTCCTGCCTCTCGGAGCTCTGGAGGTGTCTGGAAAGGACCAATTCTTGGAAGGCCAGTTCCTGCTAAACCTTGGAGGCTGGACCTGCAAGAAATCCTTGACTGTCTGGACAGATTTTGCTTTCTCTTCCACCTTCTTCAGCACCTGCTGTGCAGGGAGCCAAACAAATTGAGCTTATCCATGGGAGCATCTAGGAGCTTTGATTTAACATGGTCTGGTAAGGACTGTTCTTTTAACCATGCATGTCTTCTGATCACTGTGCCAGTCATGGCTGATCTAAAGGAAGCCTCCAGTGCATCATAGCCGCATTTTAAGGAATGATTACTGACCTGCTGAATGTTATGTACCATTACCTGTACAGATTTTTAGTCTAATGGTTCATCCGAGGACAGTTTTTTAGTTAACTGGTCTAACATAAATTCCTGATACTGAATCATATGGAATTGACAGTTCAAGGCCCTAGCTGAAAGAGTAGCAGAAGTGTAAACTTTTTTACCCCATTTCTCTAAGGCCCTAGATTCCCTTTCAGAGGGGAGGGGGTTTTTGGTAGAGGTAGCTGCTACAGCCCTGGGTCCCTGGGAGATAGTTTCGGGATCTGCAAAAGGGGCCTTATACAAATGATAATGTGTGTCCGGAACCCTGTAGTACCTATCGGGCTTAGCAGGGGCCGGAGGAAGAGAATCAGGAGCAGTACAAGCATCATTAAAAGCATCATCCACAACAGTAAGTACTGGAGGAATGGCTAAAGGCCTGTGCTGTGGCAAATGCAAAAAGGTTCTAAGCCTTTTCCTAGAGTCTGAAAAATCCTGGCCCTGCCATTGAAATTGTTCCCTCATAGCATGCAAGGTTTCCCCAAAAGAGAATTCCTCAGGCGGAGAGGCAGAAGGAATGGACTCTTCTGCATCAGAGTCCTCATAAGGATGAAAAGGGGCCACTGGAGGGTCTGAATTATCTGATTAATCAGAGGAGCCATCTGAAGAAACTGGCTCAGGGGGCTCTACTCTAGTCCTCTTCTCTGGAGGTGGGTGAGAGGCCCTGTCTGGATGTGGTTGGGATCCCCGGATCAAAGAAATGAGATCCTCTGCTAGACTAAGCATTTGTGAACTAGCATTGGGCCTGTGAGAGGGGGTCTTAGCAGGCACAGTTTTGGTAGTTTTTGCTGCTTTAGCCCTGGCAAAGGCCTTAATCGACATGGATGCAGGAGGCCTAGCAGCTCCACGTGCAGGGGTAGAAATATCCAAAGGGATAGTATCCGATAAATCCTGTGAACCTGCAGGAGCAGGTGGGATTTCAGTAGCAGATTCAGCCAAGCTGGATGAGGCCTCGGTAAGTGGCAAGCTTTCGGCCGAAGGAAGAACCATGGACTCTGTTTCAGCCGAAACCGAGACACTCGCGGTTGGCTTAACCGCGGTTTCGGCCGAAACCGCGGACCGCGAGTGTCGGTCCTTTTCCTTGCTTTTAGAAATTTGCGTGGAGTATCCAACGGCATAATGTAAGCAAAGCGGAGCCGAAAAACTCTTCAGCAAATTCAGACCGGCGCCCAAGCGTTCGGGTTGAAAGAAGCACAGGCTAGACAAGCTGCTACGCCGTGGTCTGGGCCTAAGCAAGGTAAGCAGTAAGAGTGGAAATCTTTATGAGGTATTTGTTTCCCACAATTTAAACAGTTATTCACTTTTTCTGACATCGGCTGAGGCAAGAAAGAGTCCCCAACGGGGTACTTAGCTTTTTAGAAGTCTTCGGTACTTGTAGTAGTAATCTCTGGTTCTGACCGACCGGCACTTGCGAACAGCTTCTGCTTCGGGCGCCACGCGGCAAGAAAGACTGAGGAAAATGGCGTCGGCTGATGACTTTATACCCGAAGAACTGCTGCTATGGCGTCGGGTGAAGTGCGACACCAGCCGAGGCCAGACCCAGACTTTGGAATCCGTCCGACCGAAGGGCTGCCTGACGACAGGACAACCCATTTGTAAGGACTGCAGATGCATCCTTGAAGGACATCTGTCTTAGCAAAGGCTGTGAAAACACAGGTGGATCACTGTTGTATTTTGCTGAAATTGCTGAAGCGTGTATTTTTATGGAAGAATATGAAAGTCCATTATGTAGCATTTCTGCCAAGTATTCTAGTATCTGTGGGATGCTCATTACTGATGCATCCTGACCCTTGTTGGCATCCCAGATGTTGAATCTCTTCCATTTGGCTGAATAAGTTTTTCTGGTGGAAGGTCTGCGTGCTTCCAAGTAAGATCTCTTGAACTTCCTTGGAGAGAGAGATATGGGGAGAAGTCATGTAACCCTCCAAGCTGCCAGCTGCAGAGTTTGCAGGTTGGGATGAACCGTCCTGTAATTGTGCTCAAAATGCCTTTCGGTTGTTCTGCTTTGATCTTCAGTAACACCTTGGTCATTAATGGTAGAGGTGGGAATGCATAGATTGTTAGAGTTCCAGCTGAAGGAGAGAGCATCCATTCTCCAGGCTTGAGGATGGTGTGTCCTCGAGCAGAACTTCTTCAGATGATGATTGAGGTGTGAGGCAAAGAGATCTATGTCCGGCCTCCCCCATGCATGAGTTATTTGTGAAAAAATGTCTGGATGCAACATCCATTAGTGCGGGTCCAAGGTGTCTCTGCCTAGACTGTCCGTCAGAACATTGTCCTTGCCTGGAACAAACTGAGATTGCAACTGTATGTTCAGTTTCAGGGACTTTTCCCAAAGAGACATTGTTACTCTGCAGAGGGGGTAAGAATGAGTACCTCCCTGTTTGTTTATGTACCACATAACAGTGGTGTTGTCTGTTTATTAGTAGATGACCTTGTTGAAGAAATTTTCCGAAGGCCTCGATTGCATGAATTATTGCCAACATCTCTTTTTGATTGATGTGTAGATGCACTTCCCGGGGTGCCCATTGCCCTTGAATGCATCTGCCCTCCATGTGCTCCCCCCATCCATGATCTGAGGCGTCTGTTGTAATGGTTTGGCTTGTTTGAGGTTTGTTGTAAGACATGCCTTTGTTTAGCTGGCTTGCTTGAGCCCACCACAGAAATTCCTTTTGTAGACATGGAATGAGTGGAATAATTGCTTCTAAGCTGTGGCCATAAACTTTTTAGGTACTATTGTAGTTTTCTCATGTGTAGTCTTGCCAGTGGAATCAGAAGAATGCAAGATGCCATGAAACCCAGGGCCTGCAGGATTTTCCTTGCAGTCATCTGGGTGTGCTTTGCTAGGCTTTTGAAGTAATCTGGTAATTGTTCTTGTTTCTCTTCTGTGAGGAAAGCCATTTGTGAGTTTGTGTCCAGTTTGGCTCCTAGAAAAATTATTTATTGGGATGGCAGTAGTCTTGATTTTTGAATGTTGACTGTGTATCCTAAAGCCTGTAGTAAGTGAATGACATAGTTCAAGTTTCTTATCAAGGCTTGCTGTTTCTTATCAAGGCTTGCTTGCTGTCCGCTTGTATAAGGCAGTCGTCCAGGTAAGGGCAAATTTGTATCCCCTGGAGTCTGCAGTGTGCAATTACTGATGCCAGGCATTTTGTGAATACTCTGGGCACAGTAGATAAGCCAAAAGGCAATGCTGAGAATTGATAATGCTCTGACCCTGCAAGAAATATGAGGTATCTTCTGCAACTGTGTCCGAATGGGACATGCAGGTATGCCTCCTTGAGGTCCAGAGTAACCAGCCAAGACCCCTTACCCAGCATGGGAAGAAGTTGCTGTAGCGTCAGCATTTTGAATTTTGGCACAATGAGAAAAGTGTTTAGAGTGGACAAGTCCAGTATAGGTCTCCATTGCTTTTCTTTTCTTGGAACAAGGAACAGTCTTGAGTAGAATCCCTGGCCTTGTTCCTGAGAAGGAACCTTTTCCACTGCTTTGATTTGTAGCAGCTTTGAAACTTGTATGAGTGCCTCTGCCCTTTGATTTTGTGGCAGGTTTGGCATGCCTTGTCTTGTTGGTAAAGTATGGAAGTGGAACCTATAACCTTGGTCTATTATGTCCAGAATCCATTTGTCCTTTGTTAAAACGTGCCAATTTTTTGAAAATAAGGATAATTTTCCGCCTAAAGGTGCTTCTCTTTGAGCCTTGGTCAGCAGTGTCAAAGTCAAGACATTGTGATTGTCCCTGTGCAGCAGTAGAAGTCCCTGCGCAACTTCTCTGATTAGTCGGTTGCCATTGGCGGCCCCTGTAGGAGCCTCGGTATTGCCCTCTACCTCGAGCACGCCTGTTTTTTCCCCTTTGGAACTTGTCAGTGTCTGGAAAGGACCAATTCTTCGAAGGCCAATTCCTGCTGAACCTTGGTGGCTGAATCTGTAGGAAATCTTTGACTGTTTGTACTGATTTAGCCTTTTCCTCAACCGATTTCAACACATCCTGAGCATTAGCACCAAATAGCTTGTTTTTCCAGAGGTGCATCTAGAAGCTTTACTTTAACATGGTCTGGCAATGCCTGTTCTTTCAACCAAGCATGTGTACGTATGACGACCCCTGTCATAGCTGCCCCACATGAAGCTTCCAATGCATCATAACCAGACTGAAGAAAATGATTGCTAACCTGCTGAGTATTATGAACCAAATCCTGCAAGGCCTTTCTATCTAAAGGCTCAGGAGAGGCTAACTTTTTTCCTGCAAATCATCCATCAAGAAATCCTGATACTGAAACATATGAGAAAGACAGTTAAGGGCCCTCATGGCAAGGGTGGTTGAGGTATAAACTTTTTTTGCCCCACCTCTCCAGGGACCTAGATTCCCTGTCTGGCTTGACAGGAGCAGGAGGGAGAGAATCAGGAGAAGCACTCGAGTCTGAGTACACATCATCCATCTAACACTGGTGGGATAGCTAAAGACCCGTGCTGGGGTAACTTAAGGAAAGTACGAAGCCTTTTCCTGGAGTCGGAGAATTCCTGGCCCTGCCACTGAAAATGCTCTCTCATGGAGTAGAGAATTTCCCCGAAAGAAATATCCTCAGGAGGAGAGGCAGATGAATAGATTCCTCAGCATCAGAATCCTCGTAGGCCTGGAAGGATTCTTCCTGGGAATCTGAATGGTCTGAGTCACCAGAGGCTTCATCTGAGGAAAGGGTGTCTGTCTGCTCAACCCTAGGCCTTTTGTCTGCAGGCGGCTGAGAACCTCTGTCTGGATGAGCCTGGGAGCCTCTGATTAAGGAAATTAGATCTGCAGCTAAAGTCATGATCATCAGAAGTGGGACCCTGAGAAAAAGATTTAGGCGGGTGAGACATAGCCTGGCTTGCAGCCTTAGCACGTGTGTAGGCCTTGATGGACATAGACACCGGAGGCCTAGCTGCCCCATGTGCTGGAGTAACTTTGTCCACCGGTATGGTGCCAGGCAAACCTTGGGCTTCGGATTCAGGAGGAAAAACAACAACTTGCACCGAGGAAGCCTCCAGGGCCGAAGTGAGCGGTAAAGCGGTGCTGTCGGTCTGGAGCGGTTGAATTACCGCCTCCGAAGAGACCGATGCACTCGCGGTAGGTTTTGGTGTGGTGTCGGTGGAAGTCGCGGGCAGAGAATGTCGGTCCCGGTCCTTCCATTTTTTGGAAATATGCGTTGTCGGTAGTTCCGACGGCATTATATAGGAGTAATTTTCCCCAAAAAAGTCTTAAGCAAATTCTGCCCGGCACCTGAGTGTGCGCTTATTGAAGCAAGCACAGGCAGCACAGGCAGAGACGTCGTGGTCTGGGCCAAGGCAGGGAAGGCCATAAGAATGGAAGTCCTTATGAGAAATTGGTTTACCACAAGACAAATAGTTATTAACTTTTGCAGTTTTATCTGACATCGGCTGAGGCAAGAAAAGGTTCCCCAATGGGGTACTTAGCTTTTTGATGACTTCGGTAATTGAAAACACAGGAGCTGGCCGACCGGCACTTGCTTACTGCTTCTGCTTCAGGCACCGCGCGGCAAGAAAGACTGGAGAAGATGGCATCGTCTGATGCTTTTATACCCCAGCCGCTCTGACGTCGGGGAAGAGGCGACATCAGTCGATGCCGGACCCAGACTTCGGAATCCGGCTGACCGAAGGGCTGCCTGAGGCACGACAACCCATATGTAAGGACTGCAGTTGCATTCTTGAAGGACATCAAGCTGTGCTTCTGTATTATTTCACTAGAACATGAAGTCTAGATCTGACATATTCATTACATGACTGTTCCAAGTCATGTAATTCTCCTGTAAACTTACCAACTCAGCTGCCCTTAACAAATCATCTGAAACATTATATAATACACATATATACCCATTTTAATGTAAGACTTTCAATTTTGTACAATGCAGACACTCTTTCTCTTCAACTGGCTCCATTACTGTTTGGAATCTATTGTATATTTTGCAGATTTTGCTCTAAAATGGAACTTTCAATATAAAAACTGTGCGAGCTAAACTGCCACACCAGCTAAGGCACTAGATGTATATATTCCAACTACTTTATCTTACAACACAGAATCCTTAGAAAACAAGGGTACAAAATGGACCTAGATTGATGTCCTTTTTTAAGCTATAGACATTTTTTTTTTTAACAAATAGGCTTGAAAAATAAGAATTACTTGGCAGGAAGATTAAATATTACAATTATGCAGATTGGGAAAGGGTTATCTTAGCCCTATATCACACTACAAAAGCAAGAAAAGTTGGTTTTATTGTTGGAAATAACTCTGTGTTTTTACACTCCATTAAGAAAGAGTCTAGAATGTACTCCAGTGTTGCACTAATTTGCTGGAAATGGGAATAAGGGTTTAATAAGGAATATTACATGTTAGTTTGGGCAATGTCCTAAACTAGAACACTTTAAGGGGAATACAAAACTTATATAATGCTACTTGGCCTAGAAAAGTAGCCATTGCAGGATCTCTCTAGACAATTAGTTTTAATAAACCAGGTCATAATGAAAGGGGTAACGGCTCCGTTTGATTTATTTCTAGCTGTGAAGAAAGCAAAGCCACCAAGTGGAAAAAATGAAACCACCAACACAAGATGTCAAGCAAACGGAGATAAAAGTTGAATTTTCACCATCAAATGATACATGGAAAAAGACATGCTGAAATGGATGCCCTGAATACTGCAGGTGTAAGGAGCATCCAAGTCATGAATAATTTTAAGATTATATACTGCATTGTGAATACTCTGCATGGAATGTACTTTGATATAGTACAAGACCGATGTGGCAAACAGATGTACTTCCAAAAGTAACAGTTGTGTAAGTTGCACTTGCCTACAACAGTAGATGTTTGAATTCCTGATAGCCAAGTTACATGGGTTGTGTCTTTGGTATGAGACAGCCGTTACAAGTCTAAAGAATACCATGGCATTGGAAATAATGAACATGGAGTGCTTCTAGTATAGGTTACTACTCAAATGGCTAAAAGAAAAGCTCGAGTGTGTGTTGCTGGACAATTTTATCGATACAGTCAGTTCAAAATGTTTAAAAAAATAATTAGATCTTCCTCAGATCCGCCACAGCTTTAAAGGAATAGCACATTTACTTCAAAAGCAAATCTGTATCTGAATTCATTTTGTTTTCTCTCCACTTGTTCTTTAAGGCAGTGCTCCTGGACTTCAATCATCCACCCTATAAGATAAACACTACTCGGGCGTCACACACCATTTTAAAAGAAAAATATAATACAGGGTTGGATACTGAACAGACAAACCAAAACCAAAAAAAATATTGTAAATGCTGAATAAAAGACCGGCCATGTGATAACGAATACATTTATTCAGATCGAAAATTAAGCGCTTTCGTCCAGCATAAGATGGACTTCTTCAGAATAAAAACCATCACCCACTGAGGGCTTTATATAATACTCCAATCAAAGTCATCAGCAAAGGCACATACAAATTTAAAGGAACCCATCAAATATCAATTGTACCATCTCGTTTTTTCATTATAACCCAAATCTATCACACTAAAGTGTATAGAGTTTAAAGTATTGTTAAAAATATTTAAAAAAATTAAAATTAATCGGTCACTGAATTAAAAATATAAATATAAAAAATATATAAATAAGAAAATACTAATGTAACAGCTATATCAAAACTCTTCATGCTAAAAACAAAACCTAACAAAATTTGAATTAAATTAAAAAAATAGTGTTTCAAGGTGGACCTGGACTTTAAAATATGGAAGAGAGAAATACCATCACCAGTTCCAGGAACATGGCATGCATTTAAACGTAGCTGCCACCTAATTTCCTTCTCCTCCAGCAAAATGTTATAATCACACATTTTAAGCCAGCTGTTTAACTCCACCACTGCCAAAATATTTTTTTAGAAAGTATTAGCAATGGTAGACAAGAAAATAGACATGAAAAAAATCAGGCAATGCACAGCAATATCAGTAACATTGCGCTGTCAATGCGTCTCATATGGTTTTCTGTGTTTACTAAGGTTTAAAGCAAATCAGTCCGCAGGCAAATAAAAACAGATAATGTGGGAGGTGCATAAAATGGAAATGGCAAGAAGCAAGAAGTGGAGATGGCAACAAGGGGTGGACTGAATTATAAAGATGAACAGTAAATTAATGCTAAATTCAAAAAAATTAAAGAATAAAAGGTTCTGGAAAGGCAGTGATAAAATGAAAATGTAGAAAGAGTGGAGAAAGAGTCATGAAGCAAAGAATAAAATTACAGGAATTGGCTTTAACATGGTTAAGAATCCATCAAAATACTGAAAAAATAGCTTGGTTCTTGAAACTACAGAGGAGGCAAATCAAAGTCACAAATCAGCAAAATGAAAGGGACAATCCCAGAACTGATAGCAAAAATAATCAGCTGAGTAGGTTTTGAAAGGCGTACATCTCTGCAAAACAAGAAGGTGTCACCCAAGTGAAAAAGTTGTGCTAAATTAATACTTAACTGTTCGTTCTCTTTATTTACAGGAGTTTCTTCCTTTGGAGATAAAGTTTCAACTTTCTGTTCTTCCTGTGAAATGGATGAAAGCACAATAATGTTAACTTTCCAAAGAAACAAACATGCCAAGGACAACAAATTCTATATTTCCGTTACTTTCTCACTCATACTCTCACTTTTTCATACCACTTTTTCACTCATACTCTCACTTTTTCATACCACTTTTTCACTTACTGAGACTGATGCCTTTTGAACTTGGTCGACTTCTTCGAAACAGTCACCAAGGCCATTGATGAGGGAAAGGCAGTCCATACAGCCTACCTTGACCTTGCAAAGGCCTTCAACACAATACCCCACTTGGGTATTGTAGAAAAACTTACCAGCTTAAATGTAAACCCACATGTCACAAGATGGGTTGAAAACTGGCTTAAGGACAGAACCCACAGGGTTAGAGTTGCTGGCGCTATGTCAGACTCCAAGCCGGTCACAAGTGGTGTCCCACAGGGCTCGGTCCTTGGCCCCCTATTGTTCGGCATCTACTTCTCAGAAGTACAGGCCAACATGGGAGGACTTTGGCTGACAAAGTTTGCAGCCGACTGCAAACTGGGCGCCATAGTGGAAAGTGCATCGGACACGGATATCCTTCAGAAGGGACTCACGGAAACAGATAGCTGGTGCCAGAGCCATGGCCTGAAGTTAAACGCCAAAAAATGTATAGTCATACCCTTTGGGAAAAACAAGGTAACCCCAAGCTACCATATAGGTGGCAATCCACTAAGCACAGAAGAGGCTATCAGGGACCTGGGGACCCAGGTTGACAGTGGCCTTTCTTTTGACACTCACGTTGCTAAAGTGGTTAGAAAGACCTTCTACATTGCCCACCTGATCATGAAGGGATTCACATCCAGATCTAGTGAGGTCATTGTTCCCCTGTACTCTTCACTTATCAGACCAATGATAGAGTACAATGCCCCATTCGGGATGTATCTCACCAGACATCTGCAGCAATTGGAGAGACCCCAAAAGTTCCTCACCAAAAGGATAAAGGGACTCCAAAATCTGTCATATGCTGCCAGATTGAAGAAACTCCAGTTCTATTCAGTTGCATACCGTCTGCTCAGAGGTGACATGTGCCTGACATACAAGGCCATGTCCAACCCGGAATTAATGGACATGCTCCACCTCAAAAAATCCAAATCCACCAAAACCACTAGAGCAAGCGACTTAAACCTTAGCACGGATATAAATAGGACGTGCTGGAGGGATAGATTTATCACTCGGAGACTCCCTATGCTGTGGAATAAAATCCCGATCCATGTGAGGCAGAGCACCTCGCTGGCTCTGTTCAAGAGAAATCTTGACCTGTGGATGGAAGATCGTAGGTTTATCCCAGGAATCATCTCTGTGTCACTGCTGGACAGAGGCACAACAAACTAATGGGCACAGTATTTTTTCATATAAGGGGTAGCTCAAAAAATTGGGCTAGGCTTATAAATGCCTTAGGGCAGATAGCCTAGTATAAACCTATGAACCTATGAGAATATCTAGTCTGTCCAGGGCACAACTCCCTTATACTGCTGTTTCTTAAACAGAATTAATCCATTAAACTTAAACTTACAGCACACAGGTTACACTACACGACTACCTTCAAAAGCAGGAAGAGTATACTAAAACAGTTCCCCAAACCTCCAAACTTTAATAGTAGGAAACTGACACTGATGCCCATTGTCAACCCCTGCAATTGGGGGGGGGTATAGCTGGATGGATGTAAATCACATGAACTCATCTTGGAAATTAACAAGCTTTGGACTTCCTCAGGCATGAAATGAAGCATGACAAATCATTTTTCCAACTTCCATAATATCCACAAAGCAATCCAACACAGGTAATTCAAGGTGTTTTCTATATATGCGCTGGCAAATGTGAATCCTCTATATCATGTATACTGGATGCATCCCAATTCATCCCTTTTCAACAAGAAACCTGCACCTTAATAGTATGATTCACAGTAAATAAACCAATAATTTCCATACACCAAAACACAAATTCCTAAATCAAGTGAAGGACTAGTGTTGATATTCTGAACTTAAATGAAAATCCAACATGGGGATGGTGGAAGGAGACCTTAGCGCCGTCACGGCATCTTCTACTGCTTCAGTTAATGACATACAATACTAAACGCAAACCAGAACGTTCACTTGGACACTAAACTTCAGGGTAGAGTCTTAAGCAATTCCTAAGGTAATATATGAGGAAGTTAATAAAATATCCCACGTAACAGATGCATCAAAATCAGTCATACCTCTAGACTGAGCATTAAGACTGTAATCTTTAAAGAAGGTTGTGTACTTCTGTCTATGAGGTTGCCTCTACATTATCTCGGCTAGATACATTCATAAGAATGCATCAAAAGTAGCAGTAGCCCATGAGGAGTGTTGTCCTAATGGTCCTGTTTTGAGGTATGCAGTACAAAACAAAGTTACACAATAAGTTATCCACTTCCAATATCTTCTTTCATTTTTTCCCTTAACATTTAGATGTCTGTGCATATTAAAAGGATGCAGCATCTGCACCTAACATGATCCCTCGCATCTACTTTAACCATATGACTGGCAGCCATGGTAATTCTCACTGAAAACATTTAAGACTCTCCAAAAGGTCTAAAACTCTTCTCCTCACTCACAATGCACATCTTTTTCTTCCAGATCATACTTGCCTTTTGAACAGCTTGTAATCTACAATGTTACCTGGCTAACAAGAGATTTTCTTCACATTTTCATTGCTCAGTAAAGGATTGCATTAATATCCCAAAATTTGTCTCTTCGATTCATATTAGATCCAGTACTCTCACTTTTTCATTAGTGTTGGGTTTAATGGCATTAGCATTACTGTTTTTCCTACCATGTTCTAGTCAGCTTTTTGTATTCAATGTTAGAGAAATGAAAATTATGAACCTAACATAATGACAGATCATTGTGTGTCCCACTGAAAGAATGGTTACCACAAGAGGCTGAGAATTTAGCATTTTTTTTCTCAAAGCTTGCACTTTTCCCCTATCTCTAGCAGTACTCCTCGACTCGCACTCTTTCCCAGATGGAGTCTGCCTGTTAAGAATGACACCACCACCTCAATCTAACCCGAATGACATGCACCAATATGCCCCAAGGACTACCATCCTAAGCAAGGCCTCAGAGGTCACTAAGGTGACAATTTGGAAGGAGGATGGAGGACATTTGCTGGAGTGAAAGAACACAGATAATGATTTATTGTTATGGGTAAAATACATAACTTGTATATCTTACATTACTCATTAAATCTACTTTAACTGAGGAACAGAATCTCCAACTAAATATCTCGGGTGGCATCATAATAGAATTTCATGTTGCATGTCTGCCTACAGTTGAGCCTTAGCCAGAAAATTACATCCAGCTCATAATATCTTGCAAAACCATGCAGTGAAGTCCATGTCGCAGCAATAAAAACGCTGCCCACTGGGGATTCTACAGAAGACTAATGAAGCAGACTTGGATCTGGTTGAGCAACCTCTAGGTTTACCTGCAACTGTCAGATTACTAGAAACAGTCACAGTTCTTTCAGCTTTTCCCGGTTAGAAGTCGCCACAGCGGAAGTCTGGTCTGCTAATGATTGGCAGATTTTTTTATGGGTGCCAAGGTGCCAGCTCAACACCCAACCTTCAAAGGCACGCCCATTCTACCCATGTCCTTCAAATGCCACTCGACCGCAGGGAGGACATACAGACTCCACACAGAAGGCGCTCCAGCAGAGAATCGAATGGGAGAACCTCTTGCTGTGAGGCAACGCTACCGCTGCACCACTGCAGCTTAACAGTGAGAAATGCAATCTGAAGGTCATATACACAGCCCGAATCCAGAAAATCTAACATTTGTTGGGGGCTGAGGAACAAAACATCTGATGGTCACTAGCTCTGCTCAGGTAAAAAATACAGTTGTATCCCATTTATCATTGGGAGTGTTCAAGTAGATCAATGTTGCATTACTGATTTTTGGGTCTTCCTACCATGCAGAAGCCCACAAATGGCCCAATTTCCAGAGTCCTACATCATCCTTCACAGAATTATGTCAACCAACACCTGGATGTCAGGGTACAAGAAGGGCATCCAATGGTGCCACTTTCAGTTCATTCTAAGCAGTGACCAAGCAGTCTGCTACCTCAGGACAGCATGACTTTCCCAGTTGTCTGAATTTGATGGGAAAAGAGGAAAATCGGAGGAGGAGGAAGAAATGTAAAGAAAGTACAGTTGTGTACACTTACCATAAATGTAGATGCTAGAGTGTATTCACTGTTGCAGTCCTAACCAATGGGTTATCCGGCTCCAGGTAGCCCTCGATCGGCCAGAATACCAAAGGTAAGTAAAAATTACATCAGCTGTCTTCGGTTGTAAAGGACGTCAGGGCGCCAGATACAAAAGGAGGCAGCAGCCGTCACTTCCTCAGTCTTTCTTGCCATAACAGTCAGAAGCCCCGAGAAAACAAGGCTTAAACCAAAAGCCATTTTGGCAAATACCAAATTTAGCCTGTACCTTAAGAAAAGAGAAAAGGGGGAAGGAGGGAGGGAAACCAGGACTGCAACAGTGAATACACTCTAACATCTACATTTATGGTAAGTGTACACAACTGTACTATGTTCATCGTGTTTCACTGTTGCAGTCCTAACCAATGGGTTGATTACCAAAGCCCAGAGAAAAGGGAAGAGGAACCAACAGAATCAAGGATTGGAGATGATGCCCTGCAGCACAGCAGTGGCAAACCCTGCCCTGGTTCTAGGAAACAAAGGCAAATTATAATGCTTTGTCTAAGTGTGAACAGAAGACCATGTGGCAGCCTCCAAAATGTCTTTAGTAGGGACACCCCTTAAAAAGGCTGCAGAAGTGGAAGCTGCTCTAGTTGAGTGGGTCCTAACCCCTCGAGGAGGAACCTTGCCATAAAAGGAATAACAAAAAGTAATACAATGTGCAAACCATTTAGAAATGGTTTGCTAAGAAATTGCCTTGCCCTGGGCTCCAGGGACAAAACTGACCAATAACTGTGCTGATTTCCGAAGGTCTTTAGTCCTGTCCAGGTAAAACATGACCTGTCTATGTACATCAAGAGAATGTAGGATTCTTTCACCTCTACTTCATTAGGAAAGAAGGTAGGAAGGTGTATGGACTGATTAAGAGTTTGGCTAGAAACCACCTTAGGCATAAAGGAGGAGCTGGTTCTCAGAGAGACCCTATCTGCATAGAAAATAAGAAAAGGCTCCACAGCCAAAGCATGAAGCTCCGAAACCCTCCTTGCTGAAGTTATAGCTAAGAGGAAGGCAGTCTTCCATGAGAGAAGCTTCAAATATGCAGTGACAGCTGGCTCAAAAGGAGGAAGAGTGAGTTTCTCTAGAACAAAATTAAGATCCCAGGCTGGAGTAGGTGCCCCTCTGGGAGGCCTTAAGTTGCAAGCACCTCTGAGAAACATTTTCATCAGGGGATGAGAGAAAATGGGTTGTTCAAAAGAACAATGAGCAGACATGGCTGAAGCATGGATCTTGATAGAGGAAAAAGAAAGACCACCCTGAAGCAAATCAGCCAGGTATTCCAGGATCAGAGGAAAGGTAGGCTGAGAAGATTCCCCTCTAGCCTGCATCCAATGAGAAAATCTTCCCCATTTGCCAACATAAGACTTCCTAAGTACTAGGCCTCCTGGCCTTCCGCAGCACGTCAACCACCTGCTGGGAAAGGGAAGAAAAGGATGGAGTCATACAATGCAGCCATGCTGCCAAATGAAGATACTGAAGATGAGAATATAGAATGTTTTCCCCTTCCTGAAACAAAAGATCTGGCTTCAGTGGAAGATGCCAAGGCGGAAATTGGGAGAGACTGCGAAGCAATGGCTACCAATGCTGTCTGGGCCAAACTGAAGCTATGAGAATAGCCATTGGTCGTTTGTCCCTGATTTTCAATAATACTCTGGGAAGAAGAGGAGGGAAGGCATAAACTGACAGCAGCGTCCAAGGGAAGGACAGAGCATTCACTTTCCAGGCTCTGCTGAGATGCTGTCTGGTGCACAAAAAAAAAAAAAAAAAAAAAAAAGAGGTAGAAGATTGTTGTCTGGAGAGGAGAAAAGATCCACTTGAGGAGTGCCCCAACGCTGAATGATACTGTAAAAAAAATGCTCTGTAGCTGCCACTCGTGAGGATTCAGGGCCTTTCTGCTCAACTGGTCTGTCAAAACACTGAGCCTTCCTGGAAGAAACTGAGCTAGGAGATGCAGGCCCAGGGATGCTGCTATGGACAAAAGACTCAAGCTCTGTCTGCACAGGAGGTAAGAATGAGTCCCTCCCTGCTCGTTTATGTACCACATGACTGTGGTGGTGCTGTCTGTCCTGACAAGCAGGATCCCTGGAGAAAGAAGATGCTTGAAAGCTAGCAAGGCTTGCTGGACTGCCATCAACCCCTTTAAATTTATCTGCAGATGCATCTGCTGGGCATTCCAACTTCCTTGCATGCATTTGCCATCCAGGTGCGCTCACCAGGCGTAGTCCGATGAGTCTATGGTAAGAACTTGAGTGACAAGGGGTGGGCGAAAAGGCATGCCTTTGTTCTGCAGACAGGCTATTGTCCACCATACAAACTCTGTCTGCAGACATGGAAACAGAGGAATTAGCACATCCAGGTCCTGTGTGTTGACATCAAATATTCTTGAGGTACCATTGCAATTTCCTCATATACAGTCCTGCATATAGAATCATGAGAATGCAAGAGGCCATGAATCCCAGAACTTGCAGGTATTTCCTTGCAGGGAGCTGGGACAGGCTTGCCAAGTCCTTGAAGTAAACTGAAAGAGTTGTCTGCTTCTCCTGGCTGAGATATATCATCTGGGCGGCTGTGTTCAGACTCACTCCCAGGAATGTTCTCTCTTTGGATGGCACCATTTTTGATTTTTCCTCGTTGAGAGGGTAACCCAGGGAAGAGAGAAGAGTCTTTACAAATTCTACATCCTTTAACAGCTGTTCCTGAGAATTTGCTTGAATGAGACAGTCCAAGTATGGATAAATTTGACACCACTTCTGCCTGCAAAAAGCAATGACTGGCTTATCTACTGCTCCCAAAGTTTTCACAAAGTGCCTGGCTCAAAAAGTGCAGCGCAGAGAATTGATAATGTTGCTTGCCCACCCTGAAACGAAGGTATTGCCTGCAACTTTCCTTGATAGGGACATGCAGATAAGCTTCTTTGAGATCCAACATTACCAGCCAGGAATCCTTTTCTAACATTGGCAGCAACTGATGCAGAGTGAGCATTTTGAACTTTGGAATCAAGAAAGAGTTCAGGATGGATAGATCTAGGATAGGACGCCAGGTACCTTCTTTTTCTGGAACTAGGAAAAGTCTGGAATAGAAACTCTGGCCTACCTGCTGAGCAGGAACGGATTGTATTGCTCCCAGATGTAACGGACAAAATTTGTTTTTCTACTTCTGCCCTTTGGCTTGGAGGAGCGTCCAGGAATCCTTTGGGTACTGGAGAGGTGTGGAAAGAAAACTTGTGTCCTAGGGATACAGTTCTGAGTACCCACTTGTCTGTGATGGCGACCCAGAAATTTGCAAAAAAGGGCCAACCTTCCCCCTAAAGGATTCTCCGGGCAGGCAAGAACAGGCAGAAGTTGGACAGAGTCACTGAGAATGTTTAGACTGAGATGCAGGCTTAGAACTTCCCGCCGTGAAAGAGGAAGCCTGCCAACGCTTAGACCTTTGAGGGGTAGCCACCTGTCCCCTAGACAATTTGTAACCTCTAGTCCTAGAACTGTTCTGTCTGCTGCTGGTATCAGGGAACATCCAACTCTTAGAAGGGTAATTCCTGCTAAAGCGAGGAGGTAGAACTTGTAGAAAGTCTGTCTGCATAGACTTGGCCTTGTCTTCCATCTTCTCGAGCACTTCCTCTGCTTTGCTGCCAAAAAGACTGTCCTTACGTAAATGTACTGCTCAAAGCTTAGCCTTGACAGGCTCTGGTAGGGGCTGCTCCCTGAGCCAAGCATGCCTTCTAATAACAGAGAAAGTACCTGTAGCCCTACAAGAGGCTTCTAGAAAGTCAAAACCACAATGTAATGAATGTTTATTGACAAGAGTGGCAGAATTCAGCAAATCCTGCAAATCCTTACTCTCCACCAACAGGAGGCACACTTGCTATCCAAGACTTAATAGCTTCCAAGGTGTGCTGCTGATACTTCAGCATATGAAAAAGACAATTAGAAGACCTAATAGCAAGTGTCTCGGAGGTATAAACCTTTTTACCCCACCTATCTAGGTTCCTAGATTCCCTGTCAGAAGGAACAGGATTTTTAGTAACAGTGGTCTTAACTCCTTTAAGGCCTTGAGAAATAACCTCTGGATCAGCCAACAGATTCCTGAAAAGAAAATAATGAGAATCAGGGACTCTATAGTACCCGTCAGGTTTCCTGGGACCAGGAGGAACCAAATTTGGAGTCTAGGAATTTTCCAGAAAAACATCAACCACCTCCAACACAGGTGGAATAGTCAAAGGCTTCTGCTGAGGCAAATCCAAAAACTCCCTAATCCTTTTTTCTTAGAAAGGGGATAATCCTGACTTCCCCATTTAAAATGCTCCTTGAGAGTATTTAATGCATCACCAAGAGAGAAATCTTCTGGAGGAGAAGCAGAAGGGATGAACTCCTCTGCGTCTGAATCCTCAAAAGGAGAGAAAGCCTGAGAAACTTCCTCCATCAATAGAAATGCTAGAAGCATCAGAACCTGAACATCCCTACCTCTTTTTGAAGGAGGAGGCTGTGAACCCCTAATAAAAAGAGTCAAAAGGTCATCAGCCATTTTAACTATTTGAGAATGAGAGGAAATTGGAGCCTGTTTCTTCACAGGCTTACGACTGGAAGATTTACCTGCGGGAGGCCTAACAACCGCCAAAGTTGCAGCTGAAGTCGTCTGTATGAGCTTGCACTCTGAATAACAAAGGCCTCTGACACTGGAGTCAGCTTAGCAGCTCCAGACCCAGCTGAAGAGGCAACAGGCGGAAGGTCAGAAGGCAAAATAGAAGCTGGAGGCCTGGGGGCCTCTGAAATGGTCTCAACAGAGGCCTGCGGTTGAAAATCTGCGGGCTGCAGGGGCTGCAAAGGCACCTCACTGGCTACCGCATGACTGATGACTAACTTAACATTGGAGGACTTGACCTTCGGAAGCCTGTTGCGGTTCTTATCCTTCAGTTTCTTGTGGATATCTGAAGCCTGAAGACCAGCGGATGACATACAGACAAACTTAGGCCAAACTCCAAAATGCTTAGCTAAAAGCTTAACCCGACGACGAATAGTAGGCGGATTAAAGGAAGCACAGAGATCACAATTAGGAACATCGTGGTCAAGGCCTAAACAAATACAATAGGAATGAAAATCTCTATGGGGAATCTGCTTTGCACAGGTAAGACAATTATTAACCTTTTTTGACATTAGTTAAGGCAAGTAAAGAGGCTCCCCAACAGGGCACTTAGATGTAGTTGACTTCAACTTTGTAGTCTGAAACAAAAAAGGTAAACTGCCGACTGGTACTCGTGCAAGAAATGCTTCTGCTTCGGGCTCTGTGGCAAGGAAGACTGAGGAAGTGACATCGGCTGCCTCCTGTTGTATCAGACGCCCTGACGTCTTTTACAGCCGATGTAATATTTACTTACCTTTGGTATTCTGGCCGATCGAGGGCAACTGGGAGCCAGATAACCCATTGGTTAGGACTGCAACAGTGAAACACCATGAAAATCTCCTCTATCACTTGCATTCAGCAAGGGAGACACAAGTGGCCAGCAGATAGAGGGGTTTGAGGGTGGGAATATATATATACTGCAACTACCAGAACATCTACAAGTATGGCATGTGGGACACAATTGTACTATGTTCTTCATACTCAATGGTGCAGTACTGACTCTTGGAAGAACTCCCAAACTTAAGAGGGGAAAACATACTGGACCTGATCACCAACATGGGGGCTCTATGCTCCAGACCAGAAATGTATCCCTCACTGGTAAGATCAGACCATAAACTAATCTCACTGGATATTCACAACCCGACCCCACCCCCTGCCCAGAAAACCACAGTGAAAAACTTCTCTAAAGCAAATTTCACACTCCTCAAAACCGAGGTGGAATCCTTCAAAGCCCCCGGGCCTGTGGAAAATACGGCCCAGACCGCAGAATCCTTTATAAACGCATTCTATGAACACCTTCAGGAATGCCTGGATCATGCAATCCCAAATAAAACCAAGACCCAATCCTCCAAAGGCAGGCGTCCTGTCTGGTGGACCCCAGCCATAAACAAACTATACAATTGAAGGAGGAAGCTACTACATGAGAGCGCAAAATCCCCAAAAGGGAAGGCATCTCTGATCAGTATTAGCAAAAAACTACGGGCACTCATAAAATCGTCTAAGACCAGCTTCGAAAGAAAAATTGCACAGAACACTAAGAATAATCACAAGGCTTTCTTTAGTTATGTTAGGAACCTGGGTGGGAATTCCCAGATATGCTCAGAATTAGTCAAAAATGACAAAAAATACACTGAACCCACAGACATTACCAACATCCTAGCTGACAGGTTCAGCGCAACCCCCCCCCCCTCCCCACCAAAAGGGCAAATATCTATCCCAGCAGAGTGCTGCCCCCCTGACATCTCAGATGCTCAGGTAAGAGCCGCCCTCTCCAAAGCAAAAAACACAGCATCAATGGGACCAGACGGTGTCCCTGGCTGTGTCCTACATGAACTCCAAGAAGAGCTAAACCCAAATGTAAAACTACTGTTCAATCTCAGCCTTACTACAGGATATGTACCCAAAGAGTGGCGTACAGCAACAGTGGTCCCTCTCCACAAAGGTGGTGCCTCAACAGATCCTGGAAACTATCACCCCATAAGCCAGACTAGCTTGGTCTGCAAAGCTATGGAAAGGATCATCATGGACCTCACATAAATAAAAGATATTGGGGCCTACAGCCACTGGATCCTACCCAGTACGGCTTTGTTAAGGGCAGATCCTGCCTCCTAAACCTAGTTGATTTCTTTGAAACAGTCACCAAGGCCATTGACGAGGGGAAGGTGGTCCACACAGAGTACCTGGACCTCGCAAAAGCCTTCGATACAATACCCCACTCGGGCATTATAGATAAGCTCACCAGCTTAAATATAAACCCCTATGTCACTAGATGGGTTGCAAACTGGCTCAAGGACAGAACCCACATGGTTAGAATTGCTGGAGCCATGTCAGACTCAAAACCAGTTACAAGTGGCATCCCACAAGGCTCAGTCCTGGGACCTCTCTTGTTCGGTATATATTTCTCGGAGATACAGGCCAACACTGAAGGAATGTGGCCGACCAAGTTTGCAGATGACTGCAAACTAGGCGCCATAACAGACTCTCCAGCAGACACAAGCATCCTACAAAAGGGCCTTATAGAAACAGACAACTGGTGCCAGAGCCATGGTCTCAAGCTAAACGCCAAAAAATGTATAGTCATCCCCTTTGGCAAAAACAAAGTGCCCACAAATTACCACATAGGTGGTAATCCATTACGTATGGAAGAAGTAATTGGGGACCCAAGTTGATAGCAATCTCTCATTTGAAAACCACGTGGCCAAAGTGGTTAGAAAAACATTTTATATAGCCCACCTAATCATGAAGGGATTCACATCTAGATCAGGGGAGGTCAACGTGCCTCTTTATTCATCCCTCATCAGGCCCATAATTGAGTTCAATGCCCCCTTTGGGATGTACCTTACCAGACACCTGCAGCAACTGGAAAGACCCCAAAAGTACCTCACCAAGAGGATCAAAGGGCTCAAACCTTTGCCATATGCTGCCCGGTTAAAGAAACTCCAGCTCTACTCAGTGGCATACCACCTGCTCAGAGGTGATCTGTGCCTGACGTATAAAGCCATGTCCAACCTGGAATTAATGGACATGCTGCACCTCAGAAAATCCAAATCCCATCGAGCTATGCACTCGAGAGACTTGAACCTCAGCACTGAAATAAATAGGACATGCTGGAGGGACAGATTCATAACCCAGAGGCTCCCTTCACTCTGGAATAAAATCCCAGTCCAGGTTAGGCAGAGCCCCTCACTGACTCTCTTCAAGAGGAATCTTGATGAGTGGATGGGAGATCGCAGGTTTACCCCGGGTATCGCTTCTGTGTCACTGTTAGACAGAAGCACAGTATACTAACCTCAAAAAAGGGCATAGCAAAATTCATTTAAAATGGGTGGCGAAAGCCAAACACACTCTGGCTAGGCTTATAAATGCCCTAGGGCAGATAGCCTAGTATGAACCCATGAACCTATAAGAGGTTGGTGATAGGTCTTCTGTATGACCCCAGGAAGTAAGGTTTCCCAGGATGGCAATAGCAAAAATTGGCTCTAGTCCTGGAGACATTACCTAAGTTATGGTGTTTAGAAAGGTGCGCAATGAGTTCCATGTGGCTGCCTCAAGGACGGCCAGGGTAGGGACTATTTTGAGGAAAGCAGGGGAAGTTTCCCCATTCCTGGTGGAGTGGGTTTTAATATACCAAAGTAGATCTTTTCCATGGTGTGAGAAACGGAACTTAATGCAGCTTGCTATCCATTTGAAATAGTTTGGGGACAGGCTTAGTTTCTCTGAAAGCCACAAGTAACTGCTCTGATGTACTAGTTTTTTTTTTTTTGTCCCGTCTAAATGGTACCTGATCTGCCAGTGCACATCCAGAGTGTGAACGACCTGCTCTGCTCTGTTCTGTGACTTGGAAAAAAAGACTAGTAGGTGGATAGCCTGGTTTAGCACAAGTTCTTATACTACCTTAGACAAAGGACAGGCTTATTCCGACTGTTACCCCATCTCTATGAAAAGCACTGAAAAGTTACTTACACATGAGGGCTTGAACCTCCAAAACTCTCCTACCTGATGCAACAACTATTAAGAAAAATGGTCTTCCGGGTATGAATCTTTAGAAAAGCAGATGCAGCAGGTTCAAAGGGGGGCAATGTTAGTTTTTCCAACACAATTTAGTTCCCATGCAGAAATAGAATCTTTGAGTGGTTTCAAGTGGATCACCTCTTATGAAAAGTTTCATGTGGAAGTTTAAGAATAGGTGGAGAACAGTGCAGACAACCTAATAACTGTATTAAAGTACACACATCTGCCATAACAGGAAAGTCCCTGTCTAAACAGGCCTGATGGGTACTGCAAGACTGAGTTAATGTCTGCCTGAGAAGGGTTGGTGTATTTGCTGTGATAGTAAAAGTAATGTCCTTCAGCTTTTCCTGGATAGGGGTCGCCACAGCAGAACTCTGGTCCGCTAATGATTGGCAGTGGATTTATATGGTGCAGAGTTACCAGCCCGACGCCCAACCTTCAAAGAAGGCGCACCCATTCACACTCACACCTACCTGCATGTCTTTAACGTCACTCGACCGTGGGAAGGACATGCAGATTCCACACAGAAGGTACTCTAGCAGAGAATCGAACGGGAGAACCTCTTGCTGTGAGGTGACAACGCTAACCGCTGCACAACCGTGGCTCCAGGTGCATTTGTCGTGATACCAGATGGACTATACCTGGCAAAAATGGAAAATATTACTTCCGGGTATTGGGTTTCCTTGGTTCTCTTAGAATGGAAAAGTACATCTCTGGGACAAGAGACATTTCTTGGTGTAGAAAATGGATCCCTTGATTTATTTGTGAGAGGAGATCTACTTCTTGCAACAGCGTGCAGAATATCCCCTTACCAAGTGTCAGAAGGAGGGAGAACCACTATTGCCTCAGCCAGGAGGAGACCACTAGGATTATGTTGGTTCTGACACTGACTTCGGTCAGTACCCTGGGATCAGAGGCAAGGGTGAATAAACACAGGAACTAGTTTAGCCATATGAAAGAGAAAGCATCCACTTGCAAAATCCGTCTGTTGAGTTCTGGAGCACAACGTCTGTAGTTTGTTGTGGTGAGAGGTGAACAATGTAGAGTTATGTCTAAGATGAGCTCTCTCTTCAGCTGTCATTCATTGGGATCCACAAGATCCTTGCTTAGAAAATCTGCCAGGTTATTGTTCTGATCTGGAAGACAAGAAGCTATGGGGGCTAGTCCAACTTCTTGAGCAAACATCCAAATCTTACTGGAAAGGCTGCACAGAGGGTAGGACAAAGTTCCCTCTTGCTAGTTTATGTAACATCATTGTGGTGTTGCCTGCCCAGATAAGCAGGGTTCCTGGACTCGAGTTCTGATGAAAAACCTTTATGGAGAGAGAGACTGCTAGCAGCACCTTCTGATTTATACACAATTTTTGCACTTCGGAGACAGGATACCCTGCACTTTCAGGGAATGAAAGTGCATGCCCCCCCCCCCCCCAAGCTATGCTTGAACTGTCTGTAGCAATTGTCTTGTCTGTTTCTGGTAAAGAGCAATTCGCCCCAGGGTTCTGCTGTATGGTGTTCTTCACTATAGCAGCTCCTTTTTCAGGCATGGAAGGAAAAGCAGCAAGGTTTCCAGGGCTTGGGAATGCTGTTCCCCAAGCATTTTTCAGAAACCATCAAAGTTCTTGTGTGAAAGTGACATCATAAGAATACAGGATGCAATGTACCCCAGAATCCTCAGGAACTCCCTTGCTGGGATGTGTTGCTTTGGATGCAGACTGGTTAGGTGGCCAGTCAGGAAAGTTATCGTGCCCTATGGAAGGAAGGTTTTTGTTGGACAATCTATGAGGGCTTCCAAAAAGGAGGATACTTATTTAAGGAATAGTTTGATTTTTGAAGATTTATGGTGAGACCTACCTTCAGCAGTCTATGGTAATCTGCAAGGCATTGAGTCTCTGTTGTGCATTTATCCTGAATGAGACAGTCGTCTAAGTAGGGGTAAATATGAACTCTCAGAATTCTGTAATTTGTTATAAGGGGAGCTGCGCACTTTGTGAAAACTCTGGCAGCAGTGGATAGCCCAAACGGTAAAGTACAGAACTGGAAGCGAGAGCCTGTTGCTACAAATCGTAGGTACTTTTTGTGACTGTCTGCTATGGGACATGGAGGCATCAGTCTTTTAGGTTAAGAGCAACCAATGAGGGCATCTTGGAAGATCACAAGCAGTTGTTTTTGGAATGCAAACTTTTTTAATTTTGGGATGTTTTGAAACTTTAGCTTTGAGAGGTCCAAACTGGCCTCCAGGTGCCCTCCTTTCTTAGAGCTACAAGAACCCTTTAGTAGAAGTATTTTCCCTCTTCACCAAGGATCCATTCAGCCTGTTCCTCCAGGTCAAGTAGTTTCAGAGGATAGGTCGCAGGGGGCTTTACTGTTCTTTTGGTGGTTTTGGAATGCTTTCTCTTAACCGGTCCAGCTGGTGAATCTGGAATCTTGAGGCAATGTTACAACTGCCTCAGGTACACAGACAACCCTCTCCTCCTCCCAACAAATTCCAACACATGAGAGATGCAACCATATAGCCAAACTGGAGGCTAAGCTCTCTCAACTCAGTACAGGCGAAACCTGTCAGGAGGAGAAGGAAACCACACTCACTACAATTCCAGTCTCACATAGACCTACCACGACAGCAAACCAAATACAAACACACAAAAACATACTCGGAGGCTCTAAATAAAAATCTGCCCAAGCAGCAGAGACCTCCAAAGCAGACACCCAAGCAACTGCTACCCCAAAATAAAACACGTGCAGCACATAGCTCACGAAGCCAGTGTGCCGAACAGTCACAGCCCTTAAGGCTAAACAACACACCTGATACACTTGGAATAGGTGACTCTATCGTCAGGCACACTGACGTCCCGCTCACCAAGCTTAACAAGGAGAAGGTCACGGTGAACTGCCTGTCGGGTGCTAGGATCCGCCACATAACACAAGCACTCAGGTCTCTCCAAGGCAAGTACAAATATGACTCAGTCATTGTCCATGCTGGTGTGAATGACCCGAGACGTACCTACCTGGACTACATGAAAAAAGACAGAGGAGCTCTCTGGGCATGTGGCTCAGGCCGGTATGACCCTGACCTTGAGTAGCATCTTACCCTCACCAAGAATGATGCCACAATATGAAGACAAGATTATCAATTTCAACAATTGGCTTAAGTATTGGTGTCATTCAAAGGGGATCCAATGCCCGTCAGCCTGGGATGACATGCTCGACAAGCCACGATGCTTCGATAGGGACGGCTTGCACTTGTCACCCCTGGGCTTTCGGATATTGGCAAAGGCTCTTGCTACCCCCACAGTGCCTTTTTTAGGCAAGGCTCAAAAGACAAACCCACCTCCATAGGTATCACAAGGGATAAGAAACTAAGAGCAATGCTACTCTACGCCAGAAGTCTAAACCTCAAGATGCATGCACTCGAAACTCTCCTTAGCATGGAGAACATAGATATCTGTGCAGTAACAGAAACCTGGTTCAAGGCTCCCGAGAGCACCTCAGCACTACCAGGTTATACCTCATACCATGCTTTTCGGCCCCAAAACTTGGACCGAACCAGAAAAGGAGGGGGAGCATCAATATTCGTCAAAGATTCCCACACCTCCAGGTTGGTGGCACAGCACGAAGCATCAGAGACTATCCATGTGCAACTAACAGTGGGTAAAACTGCCTTCCAGTTTATAGCCTGCTACAGACCACCCTCCCAAACCCAGGAACCCCACTCGGCCTTCCTGAGAACACTAAAAATATGAAGGTCTCTCCAAACACCATTATATTGGGAGACTTAAACTACCCAAACATAGACTGGGAGCATTACTCTAGCTCCAACACCCTAGCCCAAAGGTTCCTACAATTTATAAACTCAAATGCTATGGAACAACTTGTTACCATTCCCACAAGAGGGGAAAAAATACTGGACCTGATCATCACCAACATGGGGACTCTATGCTCCAGACCAGAAGTGTATCCCACACTGGTAAGATCAGACCATAAACTAATCTCACTGGATATTCACATCCCGACCCCACCCCCCTGCCCAGAAAAAGTACAGTTTTGTACCTACCATAAATGTAGATGTCCGATAGGTATGCATCTGCAGTCATAACATATGGGTTGTCCTGCCTCAGGCAGCCCTTTGGTCGGCCGGATTCCAAAGTCTGGGTCTGGCCTCGGCTGATGTCGCACTTTCCCAGACGTCAGAGCGCCTGGGGTATAAAATCATCAGCCGACGCCATTTTCCTCAGTCTTTCTTGCCCCAGATACCAGGTGCCCTCAATGAAGGCTAAATTTGGATAAAATGCCAAAAAATTCCAAACATATTGCAAAAATATGTACATACATATTTATATATATATATATATATATATATATATATATATATATATATATATATATATATATATGTATATGTATATATACATATACAAACAAATACACCATAACAGATTCCCCCAGTTAGCTAATGGAGGGGTAAGCACCCTAGGAATACCACAGAGGGGAAAGGAGGGAGGGTAAACCTGACTGCAGATGCATACCTATCGGACATCTTCATTTATGGTAGGTACAAAACTGTACTATGTCCTTCAAGGATGCATCTGCAGTCATAACATATGGGTAGAATACCATAGCCAATCTGGGGGTGGAGGTGCTAAGAAAATGATGGTGTAGTTAAGATACCCTGCAGGACTGCTGTAGCAAAACCTGCTCTGGATCTGGAGTATAAAGGTAAATTGTAATGCTTGGCAAATGTATGCACGGAGCTCCATGTAGCAGCTTCTAAAATGTCCTTGGTAACCACCCCTCTTAGGAAGGCTGTAGTGGTGGCTGTGGCTCTCGTGGAATGAGGCCTAATGTTTACAGGAACAGTCTTTCCATGAAAGGAGTAACAAAAGCGAATGCAATTTCCTATCCATTTTGAAATTGTCCGTTTGGAAATTGCTTTTCCTTGTGCCCCAGCAGCATATGCTACAAACAGTTGGTCAGTCTTTCTGTAACTTTTAGTTCTGTCCAAATAGTAGCGTAATTGTCTGTGTATATCCAGAGTGTGTAGACGTTTCTCCCCTTTATTTTGTGGATTTGGGAAGAATGTAGGCAAGTGAATTGCTTGGTTCAAGGATACCCTAGATACCACCTTTGGCATAAAAGTAGGATTGGTTCTCAATGAAACTCTGTCTTGATGAAAAATAAGAAATGGCTGCACTGCCATTAAAGCTTGTAACTCAGATACTCTTCTTGCTGAAGTTATGGCCAGAAGGAATGCAGTTTTCCAAGACAGAAAAGTACAGTTTTGTACCTACCATAAATGTAGATGTTCGAAGATCCACATTGCTGCAGTCCTTACACTTGGGTAGTCCGCTGTCCTCAGTCGGCCCGAATATCAAAGTATTAGGCTGACGTCGGTCAAGGCGCTTAAGACTGACATCAGGACGTCAGGGTACAAATGCGCATGACCGACGTCATATCCTCAGTCTTTTCTTGCCCCAGATGTCAGAAGACCCTAAAAAGAAAGGTCAAAACCAAAAGACAGCAAAAAAAAAAACAACCAACCACCCTTGTACTAACCCTATGTACAATATACACAATATTCACAATATGTAAAACCCAAACCACACAACCGCCTCTAACTACAGAGGGGAAGGAGGGAGGGTAAATTGGACTGCAGCAATGTGGATCTTCGAACATCTACATTTATGGTAGGTACAAAACTGTACAATGTTCTTCATCTCACATTGCTGCAGTCCTTACACTTGGGTAGAATCCCAAAGCAGAGGTAAGGGAGGATGGCAAAACTATAAAGCAGTAGGAGCTGCCAAAATGCCCTGTAAAATTGCAGTGGCAAAACCAGCCCTAGATTTAGAGTAAAGTGGAAGGTGGTAATGCTTAGAGAAAGTATGCACTGAACTCCAAGTAGCTGCCTCTAAAATATCTTTAGTTGCCACCCCCCTTAAAAAAGCTGTAGAAGTGGCAGTAGCCCTAGTGGAATGGGGCCTAATCCCAGCTGGAATCTCCTTACCATGATGGGAGTAACAGAAAGCAATACAAAACCCAATCCACTTAGAAATAGTTTGTTTTGACACAGGCTTGCCCTGAGAACCCAAAGCAAATGAAACAAATAACTGCTGAGACTGCCTGAACCCTTTAGTTCTGCTCAAATAATATCGCAACTGCCTGTGTATATCCAAAGTGTGCAAAATCTTTTCCCCTTTATTTTGGGGGTTTGCATAAAAAGTAGGCAAATGAATAGTTTGGTTTAAAGCCACACTAGAAACCACTTTAGGCATAAAGGAAGGATTAGTACGCAAAGACACCCTATCCTTATGGAAAATTAAGAAAGGCTCAACTGCCATAAGAGCCTGTAACTCAGACACCCTTCTCGCAGAGGTAATGGCCAACAAAAAAGCAGTCTTCCATGATAAATATTTCAACTCAGCAGTAGCTGCAGGCTCAAAAGGTTGTAGAGTGAGTTTCTCTAACACAAAATTGAGATCCCAAGCAGGAGTAGGAGCTCTACGTGGGGGTCTTATATTCTTTGCCCCTCTAAGGAATTGCTTAAACAAAGGATGAGAAAACAATGGTGGGTCACAGTCATAGTGAGCAGAAATTGCTGCAGCATGAACCTTAATAGAAGAGAAGGACAAACCTTTGTCCAGTAACTCAGTAAGATACTGAAGAGCCACACTTAAATTAGGCTTAGAAACATCAAATTCTTTTGCTGTACTCCAAAATAAAAATCTCTTCCATTTATCTGCGTACACTTTCCTTGTACTAGGCCTTCTGGCCTCCAAAATAACATTCAAAACCTGCTGTGGAAGCTGAGACCCTCCAGGGTTTAAAACAGAATATGCCAGGCTGTTAGGTGAAGAGAGTGAAGTTTTACATTGAGTAGATGACGGTTCTCCTGAGACAGCAGGTGTGGAATCGAAGGCAAAGGCCATGGAGGCTCCCGTACCAGACTTCTCAGTAATGGGTACCAGTGCTGTCGAGGCCAATCTGGAGCTATTAAAATCATCTTTGGCTTGTCCTGTCTGGCCTTCAGGAGTACCTTTGGGAGGAGAGGCAGAGGTGGAAAGGCATACACATGAAGATTGCTCCAATTGAATGAGAGAGCATCCATTTTCCAAGCTGTGGGATGAAACCTTTTTGTGCAAAACTTTGGCAACTGGTAGTTTAGTGGAGAAGCGAACAGATTTATGTCTGGAGTTCCCCATAACACTGTCAATTTCTGAAATACATGAGGATCCAATTTCCACTCGTGGGGATCCATAATTTGTCTGCTCAACACATCTGCTAAGGAGTTCTGTGCTCCCGGCAGAAACCTTGCCTGAAGATTTAGCTGTAAACTGAGAGCCGTCTCCCACAAAATCATTGCTTGTCTGCATAGAGGATAAGAATGTGTTCCCCCTTGCTTGTTGATGTACCACATGACAGTTGTGTTGTCTGTTAGAACCAACACCTGCCCAGGAAGGAGTAAATCCTTGAAAGCTATCAATGCAAATTGGACTGCTAACATCTCCTTCAAGTTGATATGTAAATGTTGAAGTCTGGCAGGCCACGTGTCTTGTACCCACTTTCCATTTAGATGAGCTCCCCAAGCTTTGTCTGAGGCATCTGTCGTTAGAATCTGACTTGCCTCTGGCCGGGTCACAGAGAGTCCCTTGTTTAGGTGACATTCCTGAGCCCACCACAAAAATTCCTTTTGAATGCAAGGTATTATCTGAATGACAGTGTCCATATCTTGGCAGTGCTGTGTCCATACATTTTTGAGATACCATTGCAGCTTCCTCATATGCAGTTTGGCATTGGGAAGCACCAGAATACAAGATGCCATGAACCCCAAGGCTTGAAGGACTGTCCTTGCAGTCAGCCTGGACTGATGAGACAATTGATGGAAGTAAAGAGAAAGATTCTTTTGTTTGTCCGGGGTCAAAAAGGCCATCTGGGATGCTGTATTCAGTCTCACACCCAGAAAGCACATGTCCTGAGAGGGTACTAGACTGGACTTTATTTCGTTCACAGAATACCCCAGGCATCTTAGCACTGCTATCACATATTGTAAATGATGAAGAAATTCGTCCTTTCCCTGGGCCAGAATCAGGCAATCGTCCAAATAAGGATAGATCTGTATTCCTCTTAGCCTGAAGAAAGCTATCACTGGAGCCAGAACCTTCGTGAACACTCTGGGCGCAGTAGATAAGCCAAAGGGCAATGCAGAGAACTGATAATGAGAAGTCCCAGCTCGAAAACGCAGATACTTCCTGCAACTTAGCCTGATAGGAACATGAAGGTAAGCCTCCTTGAGATCCAGAGTCACCATCCAGTGATCTTTGCCCAGCAGAGGTAAAAGCTGTTGTAACGTCAACATTTTGAACTTGGGAATGTCCAGATAAGTGTTGAGGATAGATAAATCCAAAATTGGTCTCCACGCGTTCCCCTTCTCTGGTACTAGGAACAGGTGAGAATAAAATCCTAGGCCCACTTCTGGCAGAGGGACCGGTTGTATGGCCCCTATTTGGAGCAGCAGAGAAATTTGTTTGTGAGCCTCTAGTCTTTGCTGAGGAGGAACGTCCGGCATGCCTTTGAAAGGAGGCAAGGTATGGAAATAAAACCTGTAACCTTGGTGTATGATATCTAATACCCATCTGTCTTGGGTAATCAAACTCCAATTTTCCTTGAAGAGTGCCAACCTTCCTCCCAAAGGTGCTGCCAGGCAAGAAGGATCTGGCAGCTGAAAAGGTAGGTCATTGGGCCTGTTTACGAAAGGACTGGCCCCTGCCCTCACCCGAAGATTGTGCAGGAGAACTCCCTGTTCTAGGTCTGAAGGAACTCTGAGCTCTGCCCCTACCACGTCTAGATCTACCCCTAGACTGTGAATCATAAGAAGGGTACGTCCACCCCTTAGCAGGCCAATTCCTACTAAACTTCGGAGGCTGAACTTGCAAAAAAACTTTAACAGTCTGCATAGACTTAGCCTTGTCCTCCATTTTCTTCAAGACTGACTCCACAGGTGAACCAAACAACACATCAGACTGTAAAGGAGCATCCAAAATCCTTGTCTTAACATGTTCAGATAAATTCTGATCCCTCAGCCAGGCGTGCCTGCGAAGAACTGACCCAGTGGCAGCCACCCTAGACAAGGCCTGTACAGCATCAAAACCACATTGTAAAGAATGCTTACCCACCTGTTCAGAAACATGTACTAAATCTTGTAATTCTTTACACTCAATGCCTTCCGCCAGAGCATCTACCTTAGACTTCAATTGAGAAAGAAGATAGTTTTGATATTTCAACATGTGAAACTGGCAATTCAAAGCCCTCACAGCTAAGGTGGAAGAAGTATAGACTTTCTTTCCCCATCTATCCAAAGCTCTGGCCTCTTTATCTGGAGGAACCGGATTTTTTACAACAGAGGCCTTGACACCCTTAGGTCCCTGACTAACAGTTTCTGGGTCCGCCCTAGGACTCTTATAAAGATATTTATGAGCCTCAGGCACCCTGTAATACCTATCCGGTTTAACAGGAGCAGGAGGCAAAGAATCAGGATTAAGTGAAGCCTCTGCAAACACATCTTCCACAACATCCAGAACAGGAGGTATAGCCAAAGGCCTATGCTGGGGTAAAAGCAAAAATTCCCTAAGCCTTTTCCTGGAATCAGAGAAGTCCTGACCTTCCCACTTAAAATGTTCCCTCATGGAATGAAGAGTCTCTGAAAAAGAAAAATCCTCTGGAGGAGAAGCAGAAGGAGTTGAATCATCTGCATCAGAATCAGAATAAGGAGAGTACTCCTGCAAGTCTTCAGCCGAAGACTCTGAAACATCTGAAGCCTGCTCAAAACTCCCCAACTCTGGTTCCACCCTAGGCCTCTTATCTGGAGGGGGCAAAGAACCTCTAATCAAAGTAATTAAATCTTCTGCCATTTTAAGCATGTGCTTCTTGGGCACAGATCCTGAAGAACTAGGAGTGACACCAACAGAAGCTAAACCTGGCCTGCCTCTGGGAGAAGCCTTAGAAACAGAAGGAGAGGGCCTAACCACCTTAGGAAGGGAGGGAGTACAGTAACCTGAGAAGCCCCTTCAGCCTGACCTGCCTCCTGAGAGGCCACATCCTGCAATAACAAAGTCTCCCCCTGGGACTCCAGAGAAGCCTCCGCGAACCACCGGTTCCACTGACGCCTCTAAAGAACCGGCGTCCGGTACGGACGACTCTTCTTGCCTGGGTTTAGCTGCTTTGTCTTTGCGCTTCTTCGAAGCGGGCGTCGGAGCATCCGACGGCATCTTATAATTGCACCGCTTCCCAAAGACCAACCTGGCACAATCTAACCTTCGCTTAATAGTGCGCTTATTGAACCTAGCACAAAAGCGACACCAAACAACGTCATGCTCAGGCCCCAAACAAGGAATACACAAAGTATGATAATCTCTATGCGGTATCTGTTTCCCACAAGAAATACAGTTATTCACTTTTTCTGACATCCGGTAAACCACTGAGGCAAGAAAAAACTAAAATGTTCCCCAACGGGGTACTTAGCCAACTTTGACTCGGTCTGAAACTCCAAATTCGAAAAATTTCAGAACGCCGAACGGCACTTGCAACGCTGCTTCTGCATCGGACCATGCGGCAAAAAAGACTGAGGATATGACGTCGGTCATGCGCATTTGTACCCTGACGTCCTGATGTCAGTCTTAAGCGCCTTGACCGACGTCAGCCTAATACTTTGATATTCGGGCCGACCGAGGACAGCGGACTACCCAAGTGTAAGGACTGCAGCAATGTGAGATGAAGAACATCTGTAGATCCGCTGATGCTGCTGGTTCAAAGGGAGGAAGTGTTAGTTTCTCCAGCACAAAGTTAAGGTCCCAAGTAGGTAAAGGTGGTTTCCTTGGAGGATTGATGTTCTTGATTCCTCTGAGAAATTGTCTTAAGAGAGGATGCGAGAAGACAGGTGGATTTACATTGTATTCTGCTGAAATTGCTGAGGCATGTATCTTGATGGAAGAATAAGTCAGGCCATTGTGGAACAATTCTGCTAAGTATTCCAGTATATGTGCCATAGTCATCACTGTCACATCTAGGCCTTTTGTTGTGTTCCAAATGAGAAATCTTTTCCATTTTGCTGAGTATGTCTTCCTTGTGGAAGGACGGCGAGCTTCCATAATAATGTCCTTTACTCTCTGGGATAAGCTATTCTGAGGAGGAGTCATGGTATTCTCCAGGCAGTTAGCTGCAAGGTTTTTAGGTTGGGATGCAAGATCTTGAAATTGTTCTGCGTCAGAAGAAGTGGCCATAGGGGGAGAGGCCATGGTTTCGTCTGTGACATGCTCTTCAACAATGGGTACCAGTGCTGCCTTGGCCAGTCTGGAGCTATCAGAATCACTCTTGGCTGTTCTGCCCTGATCTTCAGTAAAACCTTGGACATTAATGGGAGTGGTGGGAAAGCATAGACTTTTCAAGCTTTCCAGCTGAAAGAAAGAGAGTCCACCTTCCATGCTTGTGGGTGGTATGTCCTTGAGCAAAAAGTCTTCAGCTGATGATTGTGGAGTGAGGCGAACAGATCTATCTCCGGCCTTCCCCATGATTGTGTTACGAGTAAGAAGATGTCTGGGTGCAGCATCCATGGTAGTTCTGCTTAAGCTGTCTGCCAGAGTATTGTCTTTCCCTGGCACGAACTGGGACTGTAGTTGTATATTGAGTGTCAAGCAAAGTTCCCATAGATTCATGGCCAGTCTGCATAGAGGGTAGGAATGCGTGCCTCCTTGCTTATGTACCACATAACTGTGGTGTTGTCTGTCCTTATTAGCAGGTGGCCCTGATGAAGGAAGGTTTGAAGGCCTCGATTGCGTGCATCACTGCCAGCATTTCCTTTTGGTTTATGTGCATGCACAGCTGTCCTTGAGACCATAGCCCTTGGATACATTTGTCCTCCATGTGTGCTCCCCAACCTCGGTCTGAAGCACCCGTGGTGATGGTTTGGTTTGCTTTTGGTTTGTTGAAAGGCAACCCTCTGTTGGACTGGCAGGCTTGAGCCCACCACAGAAATTCCTTTTGCAGGCAAGGAATGAGTGGGATCAAAGTTTCTAAGCTGTGACTGTGCTGAGTCCATACACTCCTTAGGTACCATTGCAATTTTCTCATATGCAGCCTGGCTTGTGGAATTAGAATTATGCAGGATGCCATGTAACCCAGGGCCTGCAGGATTTTCCTTGCAGTCAGCTGAGTTTGTCTTGTTCGATTCTTGAAGTAATCCGGAAGTTGTTTTTGTTTTTCTTCTGTGAGAAAGGCCATTTGGGTGGTTGTGTCTAGATCTGCACCCAAAAAGGTTATTCTTTGGGATGGAACAAGTCTTGATTTTTGGATGTTGACTGTGTATCCCAAGGCCTGTAATAGGTGGATGGCATAGTCCAAGTCCTTTAACAAATTTTCCTTGTTGTCCGCTTGTACAAGGCAGTCGTCCAGATATGGGTAGATTTGAATCCCCTAAAGTCTGCAGTGTGCAATTACTGATGCCAGGCATTTCGTGAATACTCTGGGTGCAGTAGATAAGCCAAAGGGCAATGCTGAGAATTGATAATGCTCTGATCCTGCAAGGAATCTGAGGTGTCTTCTGCAACTTTGTCGAATAGGGACATGCAGGTATGCCTCCTTGAGATCTAGAGTCACCAGCCAAGACTCCTTGCCCAGCATGGGAAGAAGCTGCTGTAGGGTCAGCATCTTGAATTTTGGCACAATGAGGTAAAGCATTCAGTGCGGACAGGTCGAGAATAGGCCTCCATTGATTTTCTTTTCCTGGAACAAGGAATAATCTGGAATAAAATCCTTGGCCTTGTTCTGAAAGAGGTACCTTTTCTATGGCTTTCATTTGTATTAATTTGGTGATTTGCTTCAAAGCCTCTGCCCTCTGATTTGGTGGCAGGTCTGGCATTCCTTTTCTTTTTGGCAATATGTGGAAATGGAACCTGTATCCTTTGTCTATTATTTGCAGTGTCCATGAGTCCCTTGTAATGTAATGCCAATTTTTTGAAAATAAAGAAAGCTTTCCGCCCAATGGTGCTTCTAATTGAGCCCTGGTCGGCGAAGTCAAAATAAAGTCATTGAGTCTGTCCTGGTGTAGCAGATGTTGTTGTTGTTCCTGCACTACCTCTCTGGTTGGGAAGCTGCCACTGACGGCCTCTGTAAGAGCCTCTAGCTTGCCCTCTACCTCTGGCATGCCTGTTCCTGCCTCTCTGGGATCTGTCCGAGTCCGGAAAGGACCAATTCTTAGTAGGCCAATTTCTGCTGAATCTCGGTGGTTGTACCTGCAGAAAGTCCTTGACTGTTTGCACAGATTTTGCCTTTTCTTCAAACTTCTTTAAGACCTCCTGAGCCGTGGAACCAAATAATTTTTGTTTTTCCATTGGAGCATCCAGGAGCTTAGCTTTAACATGGTCCGGTAGAGATTGCTCCTTCAACCAGGCATGCCTACGTATAACCGCCCCTGTCATAGCTGACCTACATGAAGCTTCCAGTGCATCATAACCACACTGCAAAAAATGGTTGCTAACCTGCTGTGAATTATGTACCAGATCCTGAAGTGATTTACGGTCAAGGGGTTCAGAGGAGGAAAGCTTCTTATACAATTCATCTAACAAATACTCTTGGTACTGAATCATATGAAATTGACAATTTAATGCCCTCATGGAAAGAGTTGCAGAAGTATAAACTTTATTTCCCCATCTCTCTAAAGCTCTAGACTCCCTTTCAGAAGGTAGAGGATTTTTGGCACTGGCAGCTGCAACCCCTTTTGGGCCCTGGGAAATCATTTCTGGGTCTGCAGTGTGGGCCTTGTACAGGTGTAGATGAGAATCCGGGACCCTGTAGTACCTATCAGGTTTGGCAGGAGCCAGAGGGAGAGAAACAGGGGCTGTACTAGCATCAGAGTACACATCATCAATAACATTCAAAACAGGAGGTATAGCTAAAGGCCTATGCTGAGGTAAATGTAAAAAGGTCCTTAATCTCTTTCTAGAATCAGAAAATTCCTGGCCCTGCCATTGAAAATGTTCTCTCATAGAGTGCAGTGTCTCACCAAAAGAAAACTCTTCAGGAGGGAGGCAAGGAATAGATTCTTCAGCATCAGAATCCTCAGAGGCGAATAAGCCTCCTGCTGGTGGTCTGACAACACAGATCCATCCGTAGACTCATCTGAAGAGTGAGGGTCAGAGGGCTCAACCCTGTGCCTTTTGTCTGGTGGTGGAAGAGAGCCCCTGTCGGGGTGAGGTTGAGAACCTCTAATTAAAGAGATAAGATCCTCTGCTAGGCTGAGAATCTGAGAGCCAGTAGAAGGCCTCTGACAGGTAGTCTTGGGAGGCAAAGCTTTAGCAAGGTTGGCAGCTTTAGCCCTAGAAAAGGCCTTAATGGACATGGATGCAGGGGGTCTGGCTGCACCACGTGCAGGAGTAGACTTGTCTAAAGGAATGGTGTCGGACATGTCCTGGACACCGGTTTCAGAAGTCAATTCAAAAACCGACTCGTCCGGAGCTGCCGGGGCCGAGGTGGTCGGTTGAGTGGATTCGGTAATAGGAAGCACCGAGGACTCTGTTTCAGCCGAAACAGAGACACTCGCGGTAGGCCTGACCGTGGTTTCAGCCGAAACCGCAGGCCGCGAGGGTCGGTCCTTGTCCTTCTGTTTTTTAACCACATGCGAAGTCGGAGTCTCCGACGGCATCTTGTACGCAAAATTAGCCCCAAAAAATTCCTCTGCAAACTCCGACCGACGTCTAAGAGTTCGTCGGTTGAAGGAAGCAAAGGCAGAGCAGGCCGAGACGTCGTGGTCTGGGCCTAAGCAAGGGAGGCAGTAAGAGTGGAAATCCTTATGAGGTATTTGTTTCCCACAAGTTAAACAATTATTTACTTTATCTGACATCGGCTGAGGCAAGAAAGAGTCCCCAACGGGGTACTTAGCTTTTTCGAAGTCTTCGGTAGCTGAATCACAGGAGCTGGCCGACCGGCACTTGCGAACTGCTTCTGCTTCGGGCACCACGCAGCAAGAAAGACTGGGGAAAATGGCGTCGGCTGATTCTTTTATACCCCAGGCGCTCTGACGTCAGGGAAAGTGCGACATCAGCTGAGGCCAGACCCAGACTTTGGAATCCGGCCGACCGAAGGGCTGCCTGAGGCAGGACAACCCATATGTTATGACTGCAGATGCATCCTTGAAGGACATCCACAGTGAAAAACTTCTCTAAAGCAAATTTCACACTCCTCAAAACCGAGGTGGAATCCTTCAAAGCCCCCGGGCCTGTGGAAAATACGGCCCAGACCGCAGAATCCTTTATAAACGCATTCTATGAGCACCTTCAGAAATGCATGGATCATGCAATCCCAAATAAAACCAAGAACCAATCCTCCAAAGGCAGACGTCCTTGTCTGGTGGACCCCAGCCATAAACAAACTATACAATAGAAGGAGGAAGCTACTACATGATAGAGCAAAATCCCAAAAAGGGAAGGCATCTCTGATCGGTGTTAGCAAATAACTACGGGCACTCAAAATCGTCTAAGGCCAGCTTCGAGAGAAAAATTGCACAGAACACTAAGGATAATCACAAGGCTTTCTTTAGTTATGTTAGGAACCTGGGTGGGAATTCCCAGATATGCTCAGAATTAGTCCAAAATGACAAAAAATACACCGAACCCACAGACATTGCCAACATCCTAGCTGACAGGTTCAGCGCAAACTTCTCCCCCCCCCCACCAAAAGGGCAAATATCTATCCCAGCAGAGTGCTGCCCCCCTGACATCTCAGATGCTCAGGTAAGAGCCACCCTCTCCAAAGCAAAAAACACAGCATCAATGGGACCAGACGGTGTCCCGGGCTGTGTCCTACATGAACTCCAAGAAGAGCTAAATCCAAACATATAACTACTGTTCAATCTCAGCCTTACCACAGGATATGTACCCAAAGAGTGGCATACAGCAACAGTGGTCCCTCTCCACAAAGGTGGTGCCTCAACGGATCCTGGAAACTATCACCCTATAAGCCTGACTAGCTTGGTCTGCAAAGCTATGGAAAGGATCATCATGGACCTCATAAAAAAGATATTGGGGACCTACAGACACTGGATCCTACCCAGTTCGGCTTTGTTAAGGGCAGATCCTGCCTCTTAAACCTGGTCGATTTCTTTGAAACAGTCACCAAGGCCACTGACGAGGGGAAGGTGGTCCACACAGCCTACCTGGACCTCGCAAAAGCCTTCGATACAATACCCCACTCGGGCATTATAGATAAGCTCACCAGCTTAAATATAAACCCCTATGTCACTAGATGGGTTGCAAACTGGCTCAAGGACAGAACACACATGGTTAGAATTGCTGGAGCCATGTCAGACTCCAAGCCAGTTACAAGTGGCTTCACACAAGGCTCAGTCCTGGGACCTCTCCTGTTCGGTATATATTTCTCGGAGGTACAGGCAAACACGGAAGGACTTTGGCTGACCAAGTTCGCAGATGACTGCAAACTGGGCGCTATAATCGACTCTCCAGCAGACACAAGCATCCTCCAAAAGGGCCTCATAGAAACACACAACTGGTGCCAGAGCCATGGCCTCAAGCTAAACGCCAAAAAGTGTATAGTCATCCCCTTTGGCAAAAACAAAGTGCCCACAAATTACCACATAGGTGGTAATCCATTAAGTACGGAAGTAGTAATTAGGGACCTGGGGACCCAAGTTGATAGCAATCTCTCATTTGACAACCACGTGGCCAAAGTGGTTAGAAAACTATTTTATATAGCCCACCTAATCATGAAGGGATTCAAATCTAGATCAGGGGAGGTCATCGTGCCTCTTTACTCATCCCTCATCAGGCCCATAATTGAGTACAATGCCCCTTTTGGGATCCACCTTACCAGACACCTGCAGCAACTGGAAAGACCCCAAAAGTACCTCACCAAGAGGATCAAAAGGCTCAAACAGATGCCATATGCTGCCCGGTTAAAGAAACTCGAGCTCTACTCAGTGGCATACCGCCTGCTCAGAGGCTATCTGTGCCCGACGTATAAAGCCATGTCCAACCCGGAATTAATGGACATGCTGCACCTCAGAAAATCCAAATCCCATCGAGCTACGCGCAAAAGAGACTTGAACCTCGGCACTGAAATAAATAGGATATGCTGGAGGGACAGATTTATAACCCAGAGGCTCCCTTCACTCTGGAATAAAATCCCAGTCCAGGTTAGGCAGAGTCCCTCATTGACTCTCTTCAAGAGGAATCTTGAGTGGATGGGGGATCGTAGGTTTACCCCAGGTATCACTTCTGTGTCACTGTTAGACAGAGGCACAGTATACTAACCTCGAAAAAGGGCATAGCAAAATTAATTTTAAAATGGGTGGCAAAAGCCAAACACACTCTGGCTAGGCTGATAAATGCCCTAGGGCAGATAGCCTAGTATGAACCTATGAATGTAGTTCCCCCTTTACATGATGCTGAGGGCCCATTGGTCCCTGATGATGACTCTCCATTGGGTTAGGAAGGGAGAGAGCTTTCCAGCCAGAGGCTTGAAAGGGAGGGCAGGGTTGAACACAGTCACGGTTGGCCCCTGTTCTGGGTGGGCTCTTTGGAGCTCCCTGTTTTGTGTGACTGTTCTGGTTGCCATCTCCTGGATTGTCTGCATCTTTAGCTATGAGGAGGCCTCCCCTTCACTACTCTAGGAGGAAAAGGACAAGGTTTTGAAAGGCAATTCCTACGGTACATTGGTGTTTGACAGACAAAATTCTGTCAGTTTTTTTTTTCCTTTTGTTAGGAATTATGAATATAAGGTTGAAATTAATTCTGTTGTAAATATGCTGAAAGAAAAAGCTTGCTTAAATGCAGAAACAGAGTTTAGTAATATGTGATCAGCAACCATACTAAATGACTGTGGCTTAAAAAAATAAGGAACTTGCTTACGAGTGTATTACACACACATCAAGAAAGCAGACTTCTTACAGACATGACAAGAATGTAATCTGCTTTCACTGGACAACAGGACATGTTTTTCTAAGAAAGTTTAAAAATATGCTTTTCTAAGAAAGTTAATCCACAAGGCGTTTCCTTGAAGACAGTTTACTTATCAGCATTTGCACAAGAACAGATGTGTCAGCATTTGCTTCATCAAAGCAGTATCTTTCCAAAACCAAGAGGGTGTGTGTTTAACTAAAATATATATAAAGTCTGTATTAAATCCAGTTATGTTAGGGGTATGGTAGGGACACATTTGTTGTCCTGAGGTAAATGTTATATCTGTCACATCATCTGTACTATATGAGAAGTAAAGTGGAACAGTACTTTAAGCTGCAACGTTATTCCGTTTGGTTTATTATAAAAAGTTTTGTTATTGCTCTAAAGTTGATGCTGCAAAGTATATTCTCTCATCAGTGTATATTCTGCAAGTTTCTGTATGCAACAGACTGTGAATGCAACTATAACCAGACTGATTCCAGCCAGCAAGACTGAGCGTCTTAAGAAGACTTCAAATCCCAAAGCAAGCAAGCAGCAAGTAAGAAGCTCAATATAATTTTTCAATGGCAAGCTAGCCTGCATTTGGACCTATAATCTGCATTCAAACACAGGGGGAGTGATGGTAAGCCCTGCAGAGGGTCACTTCAGTTAAATTGCAGTAACTAACATTTGTACGTATGTGTAAATCCTAAACAGAAGTACTCCAGCTTATGCAGCTTGCAGTAGTAAAGTTTTTTTAGACGTCTAAACTCCAGAGTGAGACTAGTTCAAGAAAGTCGCAGTGCCATAAATTCTCCAAGAAAAAGTGGATGTCCACTTGTACAGCAGTCCGCTGCCTGTTGTGCTTCAGCAGCTTCTCAAGTGACTCTGAAAAATTTCTAGCCATCAGCAACAGCAGCCTTTTCACCTGTTTTCTTGCTCACTGGTAAGACTTTTTTTCTGGGTCACATATTTAGTGTGGATGATGTTAGACAGTTTGTATATTCTTAGACAGTTTGTATATTAGATAGTTTGGACATTATTAGTATGGATATTATTTATAATTCATGCAGGAGTAAACCAAACTTTAGTAAATTGCAATGTTGGTATACACAGCACATTAGTGAATGTAAAACCTTAGTAGGGCAGGTTGATAGTAAGGCATTATGCAAATGTATTACAACATTTAACTGGTATCTCAAAGAAAACCATGTGAAATATGACAAATGTTTATTGTGTGCTTCAACAAAAACTGCATTTTTGTGCATTATGCCATAAAAAAGTACTGCATCATATTGCTAAAAAATAGACTGTAAAGACAGATCTGTTCATGATAAAGAATTAACTACGGGTAAAGTGTTTCTATTATATTCAGATGTTGAACAATTATGTCCTGTCACCACATGCGAGCCAAATCAGTTACTGACAGAACCCCTAGTACATTTTGTTACAAAAGAATGTAGTAAACTTCTAAAAAGAGTCACAATGAGTTCAGGAAGCTTAGACAAGTTATACATACATCTTTTCAAAAGTGCATAAGAGTTTCAAATTCAGCAGAACAGCTTACAAAAGAATGTCAGAAAAAACATGCAATATTACAGGAAATTCAACAGCAGTTGCAGGATAATGGAAATAAATTAGCTGAACTGACAGACACTGGGAACTTCCTGCATACACAGCTAATCTGTGCAAAAGAAATATATTTTATAATATGTTTATGTTTTGAAAATGGTTAAGCATACATGGTAAGATAGTAGGGACAAATCATTCTTAAATGTTTTACTTTCGTTCAGTTAAAGCAAGACATTTATCAGTTGTACAGTAAAGCAGACCATATAACTGCTATTCTAATAGCATAGTCGGTACACAACAGTTTTAATGTATAAAATTAAATAAAAATAGTTAATAAGAGTAAAGATTTAAAGTCACAAGACTGATATGCTTCTATAAAGATATACAGATACAAGACAGACATGCATGTATGTTCTTTGTTTACAATGCACAAAAGCAAAAGGCAGACAACAGCAAATATAAATACTGTAAATATAAAAGTGTTAGTTAAGCTGATATATATTTTGTTTTTTTACAATTTTTATATAATTGTATTGTAACACCACACCAAACAGTTGAAGTTCTGAATTTTAAAAAGAAAATCAGATGGTATTATTCAAACAGTTTTTGTAAAATTAATGGCAGGACAGTTAAATAGTTAAATAAATAAAAATAAAATACTGAAATCCATTTAAGCTAATTGTAAAATAATGTCTGTTTATGTAGTATAAATGCATAGTTATGCAAATCACAATCACATTAAAGGAAAAATGCCAAAAGAATTAACTATAGTTTACATAGTATGAAATGTGAGCTCAAACCTTCCTAGACTGAATGAATAGTTACAAGAAACGTTGGAAAGATAAGATAAACAACAAGACTGATTGCCAGACAAGTAGCTTGAGTTTTTCTAAAGCATCATTGTTATTAAAACATACTTGTTAAAATGTTTACAAGCAACACTATTTGGTAATTGTAATAAAATGTCACCGATAATCTGTTTGCAAGTAAATGTTAAAAGAAAAAAAACTCAGTTGCATCAAGTACAGCCAATAAATGGGCTATAGTATACATACAGCTCAAATCAATTGTGCAGCCGGGGGTAAATGCCTACTAGTGGTAGTAAACAGCAAACGCTTTATAAAATATTATCAAATCAGACAGGGGTCTATAGTTTGGTAACCTAATAAAATAAATGTATAACCAAAGTGTTGGGCTGACATGCATTCTACTCTCACAGTGTAAGGCGGATAAACAGTGCTGCAGTACTACAGGGGGAGGGGTACTTTCTCAGTTTTACACTGACTGTATAAGCAGTATTGCACAAGAGTCAGAAATAAAGCTACAAGAAAAATAATATCTCATTCCTTCTTGACAATACTCTTTCAGGGGGGAGGGGAAAAAACAGATATTAGTGCATTAGAAATACTGGATTAAACTTGACAGGATAAGATATTTTACAAGTTGCTAATAGCTATCATTCTAGTTATTGTTTAGTATTAAATTGTATTTACAACCTGTTAAACTGCAAAGTTATACAAGAGATTACTTAAAATTACTTTATTAAAACTATAAAAAAGAGAAAGTAAAGATATGTAAAAATTCAACAAGAATTGTCACTATTTTTAATATGTTTTTGACAAAACAATGTTGGTATAAAAAAGCATGAATACTTTTAATTGTTGATAGTCTTTGTATATACAAATGCAGAAGAATTCAGTACAAATGATAGTCTTTGCATATACAAATGCAGAAGAATTCAGTATTTTTTTATCTATGCCCAGTTCAGTATTTTACCAAGATGTTAATGAACAGTTCAAAAACATGATCATAATGTTATGGTTAAAATGACATTGAAACTGTATATTTTCAGTAGTGTATAAATGCTTGCAGTAGCACATGGTTCTTGTCTCTTATAGTTAATTCAACAGTTGCAAAGAGTTAATGAAACAGTTCTAAGTCATAAATTAAAATCTGTAATTTCAAAGGAATAAATTAATCAAGTTAAACTAAAGCAGACACAGCTCATAACTGATAAAATAATTTCACAGAATGGTCTGCAAAAGAAAAAGTTGTTAAATACATTCCGCTTGGTAGTAATACTTTAATATAATTGTATTAACTATGTAAAATTGCATTTTGATTTGTTGTATCAAAAGACTAAAGGTTTATTTCTTGTGTTTTCTATATAATGTGATCAAAAAATACATATCAGTATAAAATGTTTTGAGCATGTTTAAAAACAGAGGGAATTGTTAGATATTATGAATATAAGGTTGAAATTAATTCTGTTGTAAATATGCTGAAAGAAAAAGCTTGCTTAAATGCAGAAACAAACTTTAGTAATATGTGATCAGCAACCATACTAAATGACTGCGGCTTAAAAAAATAAGGAACTTGCTTACGAGTGTATTACACACACATCAAGAAAGCTGACTTCTTACAGACATGACAAGAATGTAATCTGCTTTTACTGGACAACAGGACATGTTTTTTTAAGAAAGTTTAAAAATATGCTTTTCTAAGAAAGTTAATCCACAAGGCGTTTCCTTGAAGGCAGTTTACTTATCAGCATTTGCACAAGAACAGATGTGTCAGCATTTGAGTCATCAAAACAGTATCTTTCCAAAACTAAGAGGGTGTGTGTTTAATTAAAATATATATATAAAGTCTGTATTAAATCCAGTTATGTTAGGGGTATGGTAGGGACACATTTGTTGTCCTGAGGTAAATGTTATATCTCTCACATCATCTGTACTATATGAGAAGAAGTGGAACAGCACTTTAAGCTGCAACGTTATTCCGTTTGGTTTATTATAAAAAGTTATTTGTTATTTCTCTAAAGTTGATGCTGCAAAGTATATTCTCTCATCAGTGTATATTCTGCAAGTTTCTGTATGCAACAGACTGTGAATGCAACTATAACCAGACTTTGATTCCAGCCAGCAAGACTGAGTGTCTTAAGAAGAAATTGAGACCCTTTTGGATTACCCTTCTTTAAAACATTATACATAGGTAAAGTTAATGCACACAAGGTCAAATTTAAAACATCTACTAATTGGGGTTGCAAGTAATCTACATTAATAAATTTTACCTCACAAGAGTCTAAACTCATGCTTTCCAGTTTATTCCTAGTATTCGGACCTTGACTGGGTTTCTGTGCACGCAAGCTCCTCATCCTGTCCGTACTCCATTCACTCATCACTGTAGATTGATTCCAAGGTGCGACTCTCTTTGGAAGTTGAAGACATATGGCTAAAGGCAGTGGTGCAGTATAGCCATCATTGTGTACCACTATAGAAGAAATACCTGATGTGGTACTAGCAGTACAGACTTCTGAAAACTTTTGTGCATTCATTGCTACATCTAGCACCACAATGCAGAAGGCATTCCAACATACTGACAGTCATCTTGTCAACTTGCAGAACTGGAAATGGACCAATCACATCAAAATTATACATCAAGGAGCCTCCCTCTTTAGTACACTCATGAGTCTACTTAGTATTCCCACTGGTGGGTACATTGGTGTATTGTTTACAATCTGATTTCTGCCAAGAAAAAATATGGCCATTCTTAAAATCATTCAAATCACAAATAAATGTCTTTTTTTTTCTTTACAGCTATAATGTCCTTCTCATATTTAGTCAATGAATCAAGGATATCCATAAAAACATCTGAAGCAGACTGAGTCCTTAGATGAGACAACTTTATCTTCCATTTACATGATCTCCGATATCAACTGTTTTTCAATGTCAGGAAAAAAATTCATTCATTAAAACCATATAATCACGACTCAATTTCAAGTTAAGTTCTTGCCATTTCTTAAGGCCTGGGTATGTACTCCTATAACTGGGCATTTTTTTTAAATCTGGAGACCCCTCAGTACAATGTTCATTGTCAAATATGTTTCAAAGTTTAAGCGCTGCCATTGCAGTCACTTAAACAACTACACCTTCCTTTCTAAGATCTTACCATCGTAAGAAATAGAAGGTGGAAATTCATTACACAACTCACCACTCAACCCAGCAGCAGTATGTGGCAAATTCACTAAGAACCTTCCCTGTTATTAGCCAAGGGATGTCTGGTTGGTCCCTTAGGTACACCCTTTTTGTATTCCATGCAGAAGGGTAAGCCTTTGGATTTTTGTAAAGGTGCTTGCAAGATTCAAGCATTCTGTAAAACCAGTCTGGTTTTCTAGCAGCAAACAGAAAAGAATCGAATGTAAAGCAATATCTTCAGTACTAAGTGTACAGGAGGAATAGCCAGTGGTCTGAACAAAGGCAAAATTAGCAGTTCCCTAGGAGTCTGAGCCTGTGAGAACAGTTTCCCCAACCAAAAGCTTCTTTAATTCTATGCAGGGCACCCCCAAAGAAAAGGTCCATGGAGGAGGGGAAGTGGATGACAGGGTGTACAGAGTCCAAATTTGAGCAAGTTAGTGGTGGCAAATGTCCGGATTAAGACCATTTGTCTTCATCTTCTGAACTAAAGGAATTTGCATCTTCCTGAAAAGCCATCTCCCTGCCTCTTCTGGATGGGAAAGCTTCAGTAGTAGAATCATGAGAGGGCTCTCTGGATTTCATAAAGAGCACAAATTCCTGTGCTATTTTTAAGAGTTGTTAGGCTTTGGTCTGAGAATATACGGTTGGATGAGGGGGCAAAGAAAAAGAACGGGTTCACCTCGGTTTGCTTGTTTGAAAAGGGGTGACCTGAGGTTGCAGTCAGACTGCAACTTCAGGTTAAGGTTTTGGTAGCTGAGGAAAGCAGGGCATCTCCCTTGAGACTTGTGATGTGGACATCAGAAGTTCAGGCCTGCTGAACGACCTCAGACCAGAAAGCATGTGCAGTGGTAACATCTGCAGGTAGGCCAAAGACCATGGAGGCCAGCAGACGTGATCATGTCAAAGGTTCAGGCCTAAGAGTCATTGGACCAGGCGCTGCAGTCAACTCGTGGATTGGAGCTAGAGTTCTCTCAGTAACATCAGGGTACTTTGCCTTTTTGTCTGTTTTTCAGAATGACGCTAGCCAGTGCTGCAGTTTGAGGCATCCCTACAGCAGCAGTGGATTGGGACACCACTGGGGAGGCCAAAGAGGAAGACTCGATATGGGAGGCTAGAACTTCAGCCCTACATTTTAAGGTTTTCATAAGGAATTTTGCACAGCTAAGGCAATTAGAGATGATATACGGAGATTCCAAGCAGAACAGGCAAAATGAGTGAAATTATTTATACAGTATTTGTTTTACAAACTTCAAGCAATTGCTGACTTTTCTAAACATTAAATTACTATAGAAATTTCTGGAAAAACAAGATGACCAATGGACTATGATCATTCTGAACACATGAAGTCCAGTGAACTGCACAAACCAGAAAGAACATTCATTGGCAAGGGATGATGCAAAGATCTGAAAAATTAGGCTGGTGACAGGTCATCTTCATGGCAGAAAACTCAAGAATCAGAACTGTAACATTAACTATGCAAAATATCCTAAGTTTTCTGGGCACATTGATGAAATATAATTTATGTTCACCTTTACTGGAGTACAATTTATGTTCACCTTTACTGGAGTACTGAAGAAAGAAAAAGTACAGTTGTGTACACTTACCATAAATGTAGATGTTAGAGTGTATTCGATGTTGCAGTCATCACATTTGGGTTATCTGCCTGCAGGTAGCCCTCAGCCGGCCTGATTACCAGAGTCTTCGGATTTCTGCCTGGGATGCTGTCTCTTCTTCCATGATGTCAGGTCGTCAGGGGTATAAAACGTGCAGCCGACACCATTACATCAGTTTTTCTTGCCCCAGATGTCAGGTGCCCCCACAATAGGAAGCAATTATATGGTATGGTACACTCCCATCAAAAAGCTAATACACCAGAAAATTAATATACCAAGCAAGAAGGAAAGGTAGAGCAAAGACAAGTCAGGGGGGCTGGACAGAACCAGAACTGCAACAGTGAAAACACTCTAACATCTACATTTATATTAAGTGTACCCAACTGTATCATGTTCTTCGTGTTTCACTGTTGCAGTCATCACATTTTGGTCGATTCCCAAAGCTAAGGGAGGAGGAAGTTAAAGAGCATTAGGGCCAGCTATTAAGCCCTGCAAGACTGCAGAGGCAAATCAGGCTCTGGATTTAGACCAGATAAGCATGTGGTAATGCTTGGTGAAGGTATGTACAGAGCTCCAGGTAGCAACTTCTAGGATGACCATGGCAGGGACTCCTCTGAGAAAAGCTGCAGAGGTAGATGCAGCCCTGGTGGAATGTGACCTTATCCCCTGTGGGGTAAGCTTTCCATGGTGCTTGTAGCATAAATGAATGCAATGGGCTATCCGTTTGGAAATGGTTTGCTTTGAAATTGCCTTCCCCTCTGCCACTGCAGCAAAGCCAACTAGCAGCTGTTCAGATTTTCTGAGAGGCTTAGTCCTGTCCAAGTAAAATCTAAGTTGCCTATGCATGTCCAGAGAGTGCAGTATTCGTTCACCTTTGTTTTGTGGATTAGGGAAAAAAGTAGGCAAATGAATGGACTGATTTAGGGCCACACTAGGCATCACCTTGGGTATAAAGGAAGGATTAGTCCTGAGGGGAAACCCTGTCTGCATGGAAGATAATGAAGGGCTTCACTGCCATGAGGGCCTGTAATTCAGACACTTTTCTTGCTGAAGTGATGGCTAGAAGGAAGGCTGTTTTCCAAGAAAGGAATTTCAACTCTGCTGTTGCAGCTGGCTCAAAGGGGGGGGGGGGAGCTTTAACAATACAAAGTTAAGGTCCCAGGCTGGACTGGGAGCTCTCCGGGGGGGGTCTTAAATTTTTGGCCCCTCTAAGGAATTATTTTAGCAAGGGGTGAGAGAAGAGGGGTGGCTCAGTATTATAATGTGCTGAAATGGCAGAGGCATGAATTTTAATTGACGAGAAGGTTAGGCCCTTGTGGAGCAATTTCTGTTAAGTACTGTAGAATACGAGGTAAGCTGGGCACCATTGTGCCCATCCCCTGAGCCTGGCTCCAGGAACAGTATCTTTTCCGCTTTTCAGCATAGGATCTTCTAGTACTAGGCCTCCTTCTCTGCAGAATAACATCCAGCACCTGTTTACTGAGGGATACTAGAGGAGAGCTCAAGGAATTAGCCAGGCTACAAGGTTCAGGGTTTGAAGCTGAGGGTGCAGAATCTGGCCCACCTGCTGGGACAGCAGGGAAGGGGTCTGAGGCAAGTGCCATGGTTGCAACAGTGTCATACTGCACAAGAGGGTGTACCAGTGCTGGAGTGGCCAGTCTGGTGCAATCAGTACTGTCCTTGGCTTGTCTGGTTTGATTTTTAGTAGAACCTTCGAGAGGGCAGGCAGGGGGGTAAAGGCATAAACAGAGAGGCTTTCCTAGGTAAAGGACAGGGCATCCACTTTCCAAGCTTGACTGTGGGGAGTTCTTGTGCAGAATTTGTTCAATTGATAGGTCTGAGGGGAGGCAAACAGGTCTACCTCTGGAGTCCCCCGATTTGTTCTTCAAGATGATGATTATTTTGGGTTCTAGTTTCCATTTGTGTGGGTCCATAAGATTGCTGCTCAAGTCAGTCAGTGAATTTAGTTTGCCTGGCAGGAATTGAGCTTGTATATGTACTTGGTAGCTCAAGGCTTTGTTCCACAGAGCCATGGCTAGTCTGCAGAGAGGGTACAAGTGGGTTCCCCCCTGCTTGTTTAAGTACCACATAACTGTGGTGTTGTCTGTCTTTACCAATAGTTGTCTTGGAAGAATACGGTCTTTGAAGACTGTCCAAGCATTCTGTACAGCTAACACTTCTTTTTGATTGCTATGCAGGTGCATCTGTCTCAGGCTCCATTTGCCCTGGAATGCACTGCTCTGCAATATGAGCCCCCCATGCATAGTCCGATGTGTCTGTTAGGGTTTGGGCAGAAGGGGGTAGAGTGAAAGGGAGTCCCTTGTTGTGGTAGCAGGCCTTAGCCCACCAAAGGAACTCTGTCTTCATACAAGGAATGACAGAAATCATCGTTTCCAGGTCCTGAGAATGTTGACAACATAGGATTTTTAAATACCATTGGACTTTCCTCATATGCAGTCTTGCATATGGTATTAGTAGGATGCAAGAGGCCATGAATGCCAGAGCTTGCAGTATTTTCCTTGCAGATAGCTGGGGTTTTGTGGCCAATAGTTTGAAGTAGGTTGTCAAATAAACTTGTTTCTCCAGAGTGAGGAATGCCATCTGAGAAGTTGTGTTCAAGCTTGCTCCCAGGAATGCAATCTGTTGGCAAGGTACTAGGCGAGATTCTTTTCTTTTATGGTGAAACCCAGTATGTTAGAAGTTTCTTTACGAATGCCAGGTGTTGTAATATCAAGTCCTGGCTTTCTGCCTGAATCAGACAATCATCCAAGTATGGGTAAATTTGAATATTTTTCTGCCTGCAAAATATACACTGGCTGGAGCTAGACACTTTGTGAATACCCTGGGCGCAGTAGATAAGCCAAAGGGAAGTGCAGAGAACTGATAGTGCATGGAGCCTGCCCTGAAGCGTAGGCATTTCCTGCAAGATTCCCTTATTGGGATATGCAGGTACGCTTCCTTTAAGTCTAGGGTTGCCAGCCAGGCATCCTTGGCTAACATAGGAAGAAGCTGTTTAAGAGTTAGCATTTTGAATTTTGGAACTACCAGAATGGTGTTGAGAATAGAAAGGTCCAGTATAGGACGCCAGTAGTAGTCTTTTCTGGGTACCAGAAAAAGTCTTGAATAAAAACCTTGTCCCCTTTGTTCTGCTGGGACAGGTTGAATAGCCCTGATACTGAGAAAAGAGAGAACCTGCTGTTGGGCCTCCGCCCATTGATTTGGGGGTAAGTTTGGCCAATCATTTGGGGTCGATAGTGTGTGGAAGTGAAATCTGTATCCTTGGGAGACTATGCTCAAAACCCATTTGTCCTGGGTAATGATTTCCCAGTTTTTTGCATGCAGGGCGTGTTTTCGTCCTAAGGGAGCAGGTAGTTGAGCAGGGCTTGGAAGAGTTAAGGTTAAGTCATTGTGCCATTTTTCTGCAGGGGGGTGGCTTACTACTCCCCTGCTTTGGAATTGGGAGCCCCCCCACTGCTTGGGTCTGTGCGTAGCCTGAGACTGTAGTCTAGCTGGTCTGCTGTTCCTGGGTTTGGACTGAGAAGGCCTGGAAAGGACTAGTTCTTTGAAGGTCAACGCCTACTGAATCTGGGTGGCTGTACTTGTAGGAAATCTTTACCAGTTTGCATACATTTAGTTTTTTCCTCTATCCTTTTGAGGACAACTTCTGCTTTGTTGCAGAAAGGGCAGTCTTGGTTTAAGGGAGCATCCAGTAATTCAGCTTTAACATGATCTGGCAAGTTTTAAGTACAGACCCAGTGACAGCAGCCCTGCAAGATGCTTCTAAAGCGTCAAAACCACATTGCAAAGTAAGTTTACAAACTAGTTCTGCAGAACGCATTAAATCTTGCAATTCTTTGGGTTCAGCACAGTCAGGAATCATTTTCTGTTTAAGTAGTCCCATAATGTGCTGCTGATACTTTAACATATGAAAAGTACAGTTTTGTACCTACCATAAATGTAGATGTCCGATAGGCATGCATCTGCAGTCCTTACAAATGGGTTGTCCTGTCGTCAGGCAGCCCTTCGGTCGGCCGGATTCCAAAGTCTGGGTCTGGCCTCGGCTGGTGTCGCACTTCACCCGACGTCATAGCTGCAGTTCTTCGGGTATAAAGGCATCAGCCGACGCCATTTTCCTCAGTGTTTCTTGCCCCAGATGCCAGGTGCCCTCTAGGAAGGCTAAATTTGGATAAATGCAAATGGTTCCAAATAGTAGAGAGCAAACAAAAAATAAGCATGTATGTACATATATACAAACAAATACACCATAATAGATTCTCCCAGCTAGCTACAAGATGGGCAAATACCCTAGGAGTACCACAGAGGGGAAGGAGGGTGGGTAATCCTGACTGCAGATGCATGCCTATCGGACATCTACATTTATGGTAGGTACAAAACTGTACTATGTCCTTCAAGGATGCATCTGTAGTAGTCCTTACAAATGGGTAGAATACCATAGCCAAACTGGGGGAGGAGGAGAAATAAGATTATGGTGCAGTTAAGATCCCTTGCAAAACAGCAGTGGCAAAACCTGCTCGGGATCTGGAGTATAAAGGTAAATTATAATGCTTGGCAAATGTATGCACGGAGCTCCAAGTAGCAGCCTCTAAAATGTCTTTGGTAGCCACTCCTCGTAGAAAAGCTGTGGTAGTGGCTGTAGCCCTTGTAGAGTGAGGCCTGATGTTTTCTGGAGTTTTCTTCCCATGGTAGGAGTAACAAAATCTAATGCAATTTCCTATCCACTTAGAGATTGTCTGTTTTGAAATTGCTTTTCCTTCCATTCCTGTTGCATATGCTACCAGTAGCTGGTCAGTTTTTCCATTGCTCTTGGTCCTGTCCAGGTAGTAACGTAATTGCCTATGTACATCCAAGGTATGCAACAGTCTTTCTCCCCTGTTCTGTGGGTTGGGGAAGAATGTAGGTAGGTGGATAGCTTGATTTAAAGATACCCTGGAGACCACCTTTGGCATAAAAGTAGGATTAGTAATCATGGACACTCTATCTTGATGGAAGATCAGGAAGGGCTGTACTGCCATTAATGCCTGTAGCTCAGATACCCTTCTTGCTGAAGTGATTGCAAGCAGGAAAGCAGTTTTCCATGATAAGTATTGTAATTCTGCTGTTTCGAAAGGAGGGAGTGTCAACTTTTCTAGCACAAAGTTCAGGTCCCATGCTGGCAATGGTGGCTTCCTAGGTGGTTTTACATTTTTAATTCCTCTCAGAAACTGCCTGAGCAGAGGATGTGAGAAGACTGGAGGATCCAAGTTGTATTCTGCTGAAATAGCTGATGCATGAATCTTAATGGAAGAATAGGACAGGCCGTTGTGGAAGAGCTCTGCCAAGTATTCCAGGATGTTAGCTATGTTTACCAGTGACACATTCTCTCCTTTTGCAGTACTCCAAATGAGATATCTTTTCCATTTTGCTGAATATTTTTTTCTTGTTGAGGGTCTGCGAGCCTCCAAGATAATGTCTTTAACTCTTTGAGATAAATCTGGGTTATTTGGTCTTATGCAATGTTCCAGGCAGCCAGCTGCAGTGTTTTCAGGTTTGGATGCAGGGTTTTGAAGTTGTTCTGTGTTAACAGCAAGGGAACTAGGGGCAGAGGCCATATTTGTTCCCGAGACATACTCCTCAGTAATGGGTACCAATGTTGCCTTGGCCAGTCTGGCGCTATCAGGATGATCCTTGGACGGTCTTCTTTGATCTTTAATAGCACCTTGTGCATCAAAGGAAGAGGTGGGACTGCATATGCTGTCAGGTTTTTCCAAATGAAAGATAGGGAGTCCACTTTCCAAGCAAGCGGGTGGTACGTCCTTGTGCAGAATTTTTTCAGTTGGTGATTGCGTGGGGATGCAAATAAGTCTATTTCTGGTAGTCCCCATTTCCCTGTAATGGTTTTGAAGATGTCCGGATGCAGCATCCATTCATGGGCATCCGTGGTAGTTCTGCTTAGGATGTCTGCTAGTATATTTTCTTTTCCTGGCACAAAAATTGCTTGTAAGTGAATGTTGAAGCTCAGTGCCACATTCCAGAGGTCCATTGCCATCCGGCATAGAGGGTACGAATGTGTGCCTCCCTGTTTGTTGATGTACCACATAACTGTGGTGTTGTCCGTCCTTATCAGCAGTTGACCCTGTCGAAGAAATGGTCTGAATGCCTGAATTGCCAGTTTTACTGCCAGCATTTCCTTTTGATTTATGTGTAGGTGCAGCTGGTCTTGAGTCCATAAGCCTTGTATGCACTTGTCCAGCATGTGTGCCCCCCAACCGAGGCCTGAGGTGTCTGTTGTGATGGTCTGGCTTGGTTGAGTGCTGTGGAAGGGCAGTCCCTTGTTTGATTGACAGGCCTGAGCCCACCATTGGAATTCTTGCTTCAGGCATGGAATTATTGGAATTTGGGTTTCTAGGCTGTGCTTGTGCTGAGACCATAAATTCCTTAGGTACCACTGTAACTTTCTCATATGTAGTCTGGCATGTGGAATCAATATTATGCAGGATGCCATGTAACAGAGAGCTTGCAGGACTTTTCTTGCTGTTAGCTGGTTCTGCTTTGTTAATGCCATGAAGTAGAAAGGGAGTTGCTCCTGTTTTTTTACTGTCAGGAATGCCATTTGTTTTGATGTGTCCAGATCTGCACCCAAGAAGGTTATCCTTTGGGATGGTATCAGCCTTGACTTTTTTATATTGACTGTGTATCCCAGGGCTTGTAGTAGATGAATGACCCTTTGCAAATCTTTTGTTAATTTGTTTTTGTTGTCCGCTTGTAACAGGCAGTCGTCCAGGTAAGGGTAAATTTGAATTCCCTGAAGCCTGCAATGAGCAATTACTGATGCCAGGCATTTCGTGAATACTCTGGGTGCAGTAGATAAGCCATAGGGCAATGCTGAGAATTGATAATGCTCTGATCCTGCAAGAAATCTGAGGTATCTTCTGCAATTTGGTCGTATGGGGACATGCAGGTATGCCTCCTTGAGATCTAGAGTTACCAGCCAAGACTCCTTGCCCAGCATGGGAAGAAGCTGCTGTAGGGTCAGCATTTTGAATTTTGGAACAATGAGGTATGTGTTTAAAGCGGACAGGTCGAGAATAGGCCTCCATTGGTTTTCTTTTCTTGGTACCAGGAAGAGTCTGGAATAAAATCCTTGCCCTTGTTCCATAGATGGTACCCTTTCTACAGCTCTCATCCTAAGTAAGTGAGTTATTTGTTCTAGAGCTTCTGTCTTCTGATTTGGAGGTAGGTTTGGCATTCCTCTCTTCCTTGGTAGAGTATGGAAGTGAAACCTGTAACCTTGGTCTATTGTCTGTAAAATCCATTTGTCTCCTGTGATGTAATGCCAGTTTACTGAAAATAAGGCTAGCTTCCCGCCTAAGGGTGCCTCTAGTTGTTCCCTGGTAGGCGGTGCCAGAGCCAAGTCACTGTGATTGTCCTGTGGAAGTGGTGGTGGCTGGATCTGTGGCTGTACCTCGCTGGTTGTTAGCCTGCCACTGACGTCCCCTGTAGGCACCTCTGGATTGACCCCTGCCTCTTGAGCATCTATTCCTGCCTCTCGGAGCTCTGGAGGTGTCTGGAAAGGACCAATTCTTGGAAGGCCAGTTCCTGCTAAACCTTGGAGGCTGGACCTGCAAGAAATCCTTGACTGTCTGGACAGATTTTGCTTTCTCTTCCACCTTCTTCAGCACCTGCTGTGCAGGGGAGCCAAACAAATTAAGCTTATCCATGGGAGCATCTAGGAGCTTTGATTTAACATGGTCTGGTAAGGACTGTTCTTTTAACCATGCATGTCTTCTGATCACTGTGCCAGTCATGGCTGATCTAAAGGAAGCCTCCAGTGCATCATAGCTGCATTTTAAGGAATAATTACTGACCTGCTGAATGTTATGTACCATTTCCTGTACAGATTTTTTGTCTAATGGTTCATCAGAGGACAGTTTTTTAGTTAACTGGTCTAACATAAATTCCTGATACTGAATCATGTGGAATTGACAGTTCAAGGCCCTAGCTGAAAGAGTAGCAGAAGTGTAAACTTTTTTACCCCATCTCTCTAAGGCCCTAGATTTCCTTTCAGACGGGAGGGGGTTTTTTGGTAGAGGTAGCTGCTACAGCCTTGGGTCCCTGGGAGATAGTTTTGGGACCTGCAAAAGGGGCCTTATACAAATGATAATGTGTGTCCGGAACCCTGTAGTACCTATCGGGCTTAGCAGGGGCCGGAGGAAGAGAATCAGGAGCAGTACAAGCATCATTAAAAGCATCATCCACAACAGTAAGTACTGGAGGAATGGCTAAAGGCCTATGCTGTGGCAAATGCAAAAAGGTTCTAAGCCTTTTCCTAGAGTCTGAAAAATCCTGGCCCTGCCATTGAAATTGTTCCCTCATAGCATGCAAGGTTTCCCCAAAAGAAAATTCCTCAGGCGGAGAGGCAGAAGGAATGGACTCTTCTGCATCAGAGTCCTCATAAGGAGAAAAAGGGGCCTCTGGAGGGTTTGAATTATCTGATTCATCAGAGGAGCCATCTGAAAAAACTGGCTCAGGGGGCTCTACTCTAGTCCTCTTCTCTGGAGGAGGGTGAGAGGCCCTGTCTGGATGTGGTTGGGATCCCCGGATTAAAGAAATGAGATCCTCTGCTAGACTAAGCATTTGTGAACTAGAACTGGGCCTGTGAGAGGGGGTCTTAGCAGGCACAGTTTTGGTAGTTTTTGCTGCTTTAGCCCTGGCAAAGGCCTTAATCGACATGGATGCAGGAGGCCTAGCAGCTCCACGTGCAGGGGTAGAAATATCCAAAGGGATAGTATCGGATAAATCCTGTGAACCTGCAAGAGCAGGTGGGATTTCAGTAGCAGATACAGCCAAGCTGGATGAGGCCTCGGTAAGTGGCAAGTTTTCGGCCGAAGAACCGTGGACTCTGTTTCAGCCGAAACAGAGACACTCGCGGTTGGCTTAACCGCTGTTTCGGCCGAAACCGTGGACCGCGAGTGTCGGTCCTTTTCCTTGCGTTTTTTAGAAATTTGCGTAGTCGGAGTATCCGACGGCATAATGTAAGCAAAAGCGGAGCCGAAAAACTCTTCAGCAAATTCTGACCGACGTCTAAGCGTTCGTCGGTTGAAAGAAGCACAGGCTAGACAAGCTGCTACGTCGTGGTCTGGGCCTAAGCAAGGTAAGCAGTAAGAGTGGAAATCTTTATGAGGTATTTGTTTCCCACAATTTAAACAGTTATTCACTTTTTCTGACATCGGCTGAGGCAAGAAAGAGTCCCCAACGGGTACTTAGCTTTTAGAAGTCTTCGGTACTTGTAGTAGTAATCTCTGGTTCTGACCGACCGGCACTTGCGAACAGCTTCTGCTTCGGGCGCCACGCGGCAAGAAAGACTGAGGAAAATGGCGTCGGCTGATGCCTTTATACCCGAAGAACTGCAGCTATGACGTCGGGTGAAGTGCGACACCAGCCGAGGCCAGACCCAGACTTTGGAATCCGGCCGACCGAAGGGCTGCCTGACGACAGGACAACCCATTTGTAAGGACTGCAGATGCATCCTTGAAGGACATCTGGCAATTTAAAGCCCTAATGGCCAAAGTAGCAGAAGTGTATACCTTCTTAACCCATCTGTCTAAGGCTCTAGAATATCTATCAGAAGGGGCAGGATTTTTGGTAGCAGTAGCCTCAATGCCTTTTGGTCCTTGGGAAATGGTCTCTGGATCCGCAGAAGGGTTCTTAAAGATGAACTTGTGAGAGTCAGGTACTCTGTAGTACCAGTCAGGTTTTCTGGGAGCTGGAGGTAAAGTGTCTGGGGTAAGGCTAGATTCCAAGAAATCATCATCTACAATGTCCAGAACAGGAGGGATAGCTAAAGGCCTGTGTGGAGGCAGGAGTAAGAATTCCCAAAGTCTCTTTTTGGACTCAGAGTAATCCTGGCTTTCCCAGCGGAAATGCTCCCTTAACAGTATGCAAGTTTTCACCAAAAGAAAGATCTTCTGGAGGAGAAGAGGGAATGGAATCTTCTGCATCAGAATCCTCATGAGTAGATGACGGCAAATCCTGGTAATCAGAAGGAGCAGAAATATCAGATTCCTGATCAGAAGAATCAGAAAGAAAATCAGTTCTACGTCTGAGGGGGAAGGCTGACTTCCCCTAATTAAGGTAATAAGGTCTTTAGCCATTTTAAGCATTTGTTTTTGAGGCATATGGGCTTGAACCTGCAGTTTGGTCGTCTGTTTTCTAGGCATAGTGCGAGTGTTTGGCTTGGATGAAAACAATAGTGTTGGTTTAATATGAATGTCTGTAGGCCTGAATACAACCTCAGAAGCCGGTGGCTGCACAGCGGCTCCGGACACATCCAAGGTAAAGACAGCCACAGGCTCCATAGTCGAAGAAGCATCTTGCGGCATACCAGACTCCGAATGGGTCTCCGTAGAGGCCTGCAAATCTGAAGTAGCAGATATCAGGGGCTGCAAAAGCGCCAGAGGACTGGCGGACTGGCGACAAGTTTAACGGAAGCGTCGGCAGTTTTGCATCTCTGCGGTCTGTCTCTGTCTTTATCCTTATGTTTTTTCAGAAGATCGGTAGTCAGATGGCTTAACGAAGCCATTTCGGAATACACAGATAGAGTACAAAAGTAATTGTCTGCAAAAATAGCCCGACGACGAATAGTTCGGGTGTTGAACAAGGCACAAAACAGACAGCGAGGGACGTCATGGTCTGGGCCTAAACAGGGGATGCAGTACGAATGAAAATCTCCGCGGTATTTGCTTTATACAGGTAAGACAATTGTTAACTTTTACTGACATCAGTTAGAGCAAGAAAAAGGATCCCCAATGGGGTACTTCTCTTTTTTGAAGACTTCAGGTCTGAAACTCAAACTAAAATTTCAGGAGACTGCCGACCAGCACTTGCAAACTGCTTCTGCTTCAGGCACCACACGGCAAGAAAGACTGGTGTAATGGTGTCGGCTGCATGTTTTATACACCACACGGCAAGAAAGACTGGTGTAATGGTGTCGGCTGCATGTTTTATACCCCTGACGACCTGACGTCATGGAAGAAGAGACAGCATCTGACGCAGAAATCAGAAGACTCTGGTATTCAGGCTGGCTGAGGGCTACCTGCAGGCAGATAACCCAAATGTGATGACTGCAACAGTGAAACACGAAGAACATCTGGCAAATTTATGAACAAATTGCGATAAGGTTCTGAGAAACCAGAGAGTCTGATGCACCTGGCTCAAAGGGAGAAAGAGTGAGGGCTTCCCCAGAACAAAATGAAATCAACAGGAGGGATAAGATCAGAGCGGGGGTTCCTTCCTGGGCAACCCAAAGTGAGAATCTGGTCCATTTACCATTGTACATCTTTCTGAAAGGGGGTCTTTTGCCACTGAAAAGATTTGTAACAACCCTGGAGTGTGTGCTGTGACACCCGCCATCAAGAAAACTAAAAGACAAGCTGTTAACCTGAGGGACTGAATGCCCAATAAAGGCTTGCTAGTCAGATGGGATACAAGGCCTATATATGACAGACTCTAGTAGCAGATGTTTCTTCAGAGAACAAAATAAGAGGAAACCATAATTGTCAAGACCAAAAGTGGATTACAAGAATTACATTGGCTTTGCACATCTTGGCTTTCTGCAAGAATATCACCACCAGACTGAGGGAGCCTGTCCCAGAGGATGAATAAGAGAAGAAAAGCTGGTGCATTTGGTGTTGGCTGAGGAAGTAAAACTGCTGTCACAAAGCTGTCGCCCTTGGCAGAAAATTATCCCCTCTGCTCTATGGCTGTAGGACCACTTCTGTAGCATCAAGACACATCTGCTAAGCCCATCACCTAAAGAGATAGCAAGACCAAACGCATGCATTACCTTCGGAAAGTGCTGTGAGCCATCTGCCCACTTCCATACCCTCACTGCGTCATTACAGGGGATAGGATCCCTTTTCCCCTTGTTTGACAATGCACCACACCACAGACACGACAGAATGAATCACAAATATAACTTCAATAAAACAGTCCTGCAATGCTAGGAAACCCACCCTCATCTCCAGAATGCTGATAAGCAATTTACTCTTCTTTCACCGATGTGCCTTTGGCTGGCTGCCCTAAATAATATCCCTCCACCGCCCCAGCCCAGAACAGACAAGTCTGTGGTGACCATAACCAATGGAAGGGGAGGAGAGACGGACAGACACAAAGAGAACACCCTTTGTTCAAAAGATGCAACCACTACTGAAAATACGTAACATATGGATCTTGGAATAACAGATACTGGTCTAGTAGAACAGCAGCTAATTTAATAAAGGTGTTAATAAAATATCACACAAGACAGAAACGCACTAAACATAAAAGAAAAAAAAATAGCTTTTTTTCCACTTGCATTCATAACACGCCACCATACCTCTCAACCTCTTAGTGCAAGAAATCTGGACAAAGGTCCAAAAATATGGACACATTTTAAATATTGCTCTTATCAACTTAGAAGGTTGTTAAAATAAAGGGTTTATATTAGCACACATTTTCTGAAGGATATGAAGTCCGAAACTCAAATGCATGTCATTATTTAGTAACTTTAATCTTTAGATCATCCCAGTGATTTGTCAAAAAAAAAAAAAAAAAAAAAAAAAAAAAAAACACAACTTATGAGGAACAGACCAAAAATAGGAGGCAAAAATCTGGACATTGTGAAAATCTGCACAGTTGAGAGATATGCACACCACATCTTTTCTTCCTTTATAATATAATCGGCAACAGTACATAAACTACTGAATTCCTGCCTTCCCTTAAACCTCACTCCTCCTACTGAACATTATTCTGCATATTGTTCCCACAAATTCCATTTTTTTATGTAACTTGCTTTTTTCCTTTTCTAAACATCCTGCTTCCATTTCTTATCTTTCTTTCCTTTTTAATATTCAATGTTTCAACCCACCTGGTTTAGACTTTGACTACCATTTTCTAAGTAAATGCTTTTTGGCAGCCACCAGAATTAAACTTAGGGCCTGCCTACATCTCGGCAATTCAGATCCCATGCCCAGTTTAAAAAAGAAAAAATAAATCATATCCTTAAGAGCCATTTGCTCACCCAATATGTCTGACAGTACTCTGTAGGGAATTTTTGCAGTCTGCCACTGCATTACATTCCTAAAACACATTCCCAATTATTTCTTTCTTCCCCATCACATCTCCAACATTTGCCATCTACTAGAGGAGAAATTCTTTAGAGTCTGCTTGGGTATAAAAGTACCTATGCAAGCACAAAGATCCTAAACTACCTGGACTTCATTGCACACTTGGGAGCCACACAGATCTTCCCAATGTTCTTTTGTAAACTGCTTTTCCAGTTGCTCTTGCCAATCTTTAATAACCTCCTCAGATTGCCTCTTACAGTTACAATGCAATATTTTATATGCCCTACTAATTACCTCTTTAGCAGTAGTTTCTGTTCTATATTAGACTAAAAACACCAGCATTGCAGGTCTTTACTTAAGACTCCCTAATCCCTTTCCGTTTGCCTGTACTCTTGACAGGAAGGGCAGTCTCTAGCCTGCAGTCCAAACATGTTCTTGGCCTTGTACCACGCTATTATTTTTCCATCTTTAGTTACACGCTCCCAATACCTTAGTTACTTTGACAGCTTTCTCCAGTAAATTCCAGCCCCATTTTGCCCATTTTCTGTACCCCTTCTTGCAGTCATCCCTACTGGCAAAGTCTCTTATCTATTCTTGCAATGGCTTAGTTCTTCGAATACTTGCTGCTACTTCATGAAAGTAATATTCTGTACGGTTGTTATTCTCCTAAGAATCTGCATCCAATCTCAGTGCTTTAGAACATTTTGAGACAGTTTCAAGTTTTTTCTGGGTATAAATGAATGAAGACAAAACAAAAGCTATAGCTGTAAACTATGTACTCACACATGAATTGGTTCAGCAATACCCTTACTTATGCGGACACAATAAAATTAAGTATTTAGGAGTATGGGTTAAAAGGATTCGGTTATGGCAGCTAAGGATATGCCGGAAGTAACTAAACAAAAAATACAAAAACTGAGAAACTGTAAGCTCTTATGTATGGTTATGGATAGCAATATACAAACAGTGTATGGTTATGGATAGCAAGACACAAGCAGTGAAAATGTTTTTAGCTCCTTTACATTTATACACAGGTCAGGCATATTTATTATCAACTAGAGAAGAAGTTTTGGACAGCAATTAAACAGTTGAATGATTTTACCTGGAAGAGGAAGAGAGTTAAGGGTCAAGTGAGAAGATGATTCTTTCAAAAGACCAAGGTAGATTAGTATTACCTGAAATTTACAACAAAAATAATGGGTTTCTTAAAGGGGAAATGCTGCTTTTAGGTCAGAAAATGAATCACACTTTTCTTAAAGAAAAACAATTTCTGTGTGGAGCGTTTTTCAATGGGGACTTGTCTGCTAGAAATTAAGCTCTTAGCAGACTGTTTTGTCTGTGAAGTCCGAGAGATGCTTTTTCAAGATGGAAGAAAAAGTACTGAAGAAATCTTCAGTCTGACTGCTGGTTGGATAAACCCAAGGGAAACTGTGCGCCTGCGTGCGTCTGCGTCTGGGGGGGGGGGGGGGGGGCAAAGATCTTTGTGAAGTAGTCCAGTTGTTTCCTAGGCAAGGAAACACATTAGCCTACTAAAAAAGTTACTGCAGCAGGGGAAATGATGCTCAAGGAGATGCAAGCAGCATTTGGACTCCCCAGAGTCTCTCCCACTCCAGATACAGATTTGGATAAGGGGAGGCCTTCCCCAATACCTTCCTTGCTGACCCTTGATTGGAAGAGATCACAAACTTTTGTGTCAAAGGAGTTCTTGGCCCACTGTCTTCCCTAAATAGGAAATCCTTCAGGAGCTTCTACTCTGCTCCTCCAATGTCTTCGTTGGTTCCCTTCTGCAGACTACATGGAAACCTTGATCTAGATGAAGGCTTGAGAAGAGCCCAGTATAACAGAACCTGTTACAAGGAGACCAGATAAGATATTCACAGCCTCTCAATGTTTAGCAATGCTTTGATAAAGCATCCTTAACCGAATGCATTGCGGTTGCTGCAGCTTTTAAAAAGTGGCCCTCTGGAGTAGGTCTGGTGGTCTAGGCCCCCCCCCCCCAGTAAATAGTGTTTTGTTCTACTTTAGCAAGTAAGTTTACACAGATACCTGTAAGAATACTTCCATTAATTACAGGACAGTATTCCGATACAATCGGAGACAACCTTACAGATAATAAAAAAGTTGTTCCATGGGGAAAATGCAATGCAACCTTATTCCCCAGGTGTCAACTCAACACTTTCAAAACTCTCCATGTGGCTTCTGTACAATGCTGTAGACAGAGTGCAACAAGGGCCAGTAGGTTAGGTATCACTATGTGATACCATAACCCGACTCTAGCATTGTTCATTCACAGGAAACTTCAAAAGATGTCCTTCAGCAGCACCTCCATTTAAGCTGGTCATTCTTTAGGCTATAATTTAAAGAAAAGCTGCTGTTTAGATGAAGTTTTCTTCTCTCAACATAACAGTGCAAGGAACTTGGGGTTCAGAAAGTCCCAGCAGCAGAGTTTGATGAGCAATATTCTGACAGAAGCAACACAGATTCAGTGGATTTCTTAATGGGCCCTAGAGGCAGAGGTGGTGCACAAAACTAGGGCTTCAACAGCCCCCCCAGATGATCAACTACAGAATCCCTAGTTTCTTGCCTGTCTTTCTCACTCTGATCAGGGGTCATCTCTTTCTGCATCCCCCAGTGTGGTAGGTCATTGAGCAGGAAAAAATTATCATGGAGATAACATCCTGTAGGTACGTACTTACCACAACACTAGACCCTTTTATTTATGTCCATCCAGTAATCCCATAAGACTTCTTGGTCCACAGTTTGACAGATCCGACCTGGCAAAACAAGTGCTAAAGTCTCGGTCCCCTTTAAGAATCCTTCCACCCCCCCCCAACCAACCCTATCATGCCCTGGCATGCAAGGATACCTCAAATTGAGTTAGACTCCAAGGAGAAAAAGCCTAATGTAATTTATGGTAATGAAATTAGACATTTGTCAGATCCCACAAATAGCAATTGGGAAGGAGACAGTGGGATGACAGTCAAACAGATGAATGTTAAATGAAAGAATCTAGCATTACTACAAGTACATAATGACCATGAACTATTCATTCAGTCCATCTGATCTGAAACCCAAGCTAACCGAAGCCCTTTAGTGGCATCATGACAGCAGAACCTTTAGAATGGTGACTCCAAAGGAAGCCCTAGCCCTGGAATCCTATTTGTGGTGCTAAAGTATGCAGTGATGGCCATTTTGGTGCTACACTGACCTCAACTAAAGAACACCTGAAGGCGGCTGTAAAGTAGACACACACCTCATAGAATAGGCCTCAAGTCAGCCTGACAAAGGATAATTCCACCTTGAGTAGATATAGAAAATGCAAATCAAAAAGCCACTTAGAAAGCATGACTTTGGATACACAGTGGCTTAAAGCTTAACTATGATGGAAATAAGGTGGGTGCCTTTTCTGAACAATTTGGTTCCAATACAGAACCTCAGTTGCCTATGGACTTCTAAAAGTATGCAAGATATACTCTGGGGAAAAAACATAGCAGGTGAATGGATTGAAACATGGTAACCTTGAAAGCCACTTTGGGTAGAAAACATGGACTTGTATGGAGAGAAACTGTCTTTGTAGAAGAGTAAACATGGACCCGTTTAGGAGGGGGCCTGAAGCTCAGAGTCCATTCTCGCAGATGTTACGGTTACAAGAAATAAGATTTTCTATGAGAGAAATTTCAACCGAGATTGCAGACACAGACTATGAGGCTTTGCCTGAAAAGGCCGTTTTTGAGCTGGGATGGAGGGAGTAGACCTACCATTTCCTAGCATCATTTTTCTTTTTGGATGGTATTTGTCTAGGTCTTCTCACAAATGTAGTTTTAGCTGAATAGTTCCTTGAAAGCAGGGAGCCGGGGAAACAAAAATGTGTCTGGGATCCTGGAGCTCCTTGCCCTTCTTCTTAAGAAGCCTTAAGAGTGTTCAGCAGCTTCTGAACCAAAGCTTTGTTGTCCAGTTTAGCATCCATGATTTTAGACGCGTCGTCATCAGGGAGAGGCTGCAGCCTGAGCCAGGAATATCTCCTGATGACAGAACCTAAGGCTGCAGCTCTAGATGAAGCCTCTACTGCATCAAAGTTGCACTTAATGGAGTAATTAGTTACTTGACTGCAGGAAATTAAGACACCAGAAAAGTTTGCCCAAGGCAGGGGAATCAAGGAGGTCACCCAATTGTTTAATAACATCAGAAAGAAGGGCCAATGACTATTTGGCCATGTGAGTCTGGTAGTTAATAGCTCACACTGTTAAAGTGGGAGACATGTAAACTTTTTTACCTAGGCGTTCCATTTATCTGCTCTCCTTGTCAGAGGGAAGGAGGAAGGTGGAGGGGAGAAATATGGAGGGTCTGTAGAAGGGGCCTTGAAGAGAAATTTTGCATCTTAAGCAACTTTGTAAAACAGGTCTGGGCACTTAGGCTTAGAGGGTTGTGAATCTAGGTTTTTAGAGGCAGACAAGAAGGCATCCAAAAAGGCAGGATACACAGGCAGGACTACAAACGGGTTATGAGACTCCATTTGTAAGAGCTCATACCTCTTGAGTCTCAGTAACCTAGCTGTAGTGCCAAAAAATATCCATCTGCTTAATCGTTTTCCCAAAGTTAACTTCTTCCCCTGGGGAATCTGTACCATTTGACTCCTCCTCTGGAGAAGCATACCCCCACAGGGAAGGCAATTTGTAAAAGGTGTATATAAGGGATTCATCCCCTGAAGAATCCTCTTCTTCAGAGGATAGGTCAGTGACTAGTTTACTCTTAGGGGTAGAAGCTGAAGGGGCCTGGGCAGGAGCAGGGGCCTAGCGTAATGCAAGGAAGGCATTAAGTAGGTCTTGAGTAAAGGCCTGCCAGTCAGGCACCTTGTCGGAAGGTACGTTGGAGGAGGAGCAATATGCTTTTGTTTTTTGCTTTTTCTTTTTGTAGGCTTCTGACAGTGATGTCTGATACTATGCAGGGACGGAGGGGCAAACAATGGGCAGCACTCCACAAGGACTGAGATAACATTTTCGTGGACATTAATTTGAGAAACCCCATGTGGGCCCTCAGAAATAAGCCTAGGTTCCCCCCGCAGCGCCCAAGACAGACACCCGCAACTCCCTCTAGGATGTGCCAGCGGGTTCTTTGATGACTTCCACCTGGGTACCCATCAGTGGAAGATGCTCCAATTCAAACTCTGACTCCAGGCCTTCACCGGCCTCAAGAGGTACAGCTGGAATAGAGGGTGCACTCATTGATCAGGCAGTGATTTTTTGGCCTTTTTAGCGGGCAGCTATTCAGAGGTTCTAGATGTCAGGTCCATATCTTTAAATGTTTCAAACGCTGGTTTTCCAAGTACAACTTTAACGTGGCAAGACAACTTATGAGGGTTTTGGGGACAAAGGCCTGACAGATTTCACAAGTGGTGTTGTCATGATCTTGGCCTATACAGACATAGCTTGTGTGAGTCTTTATGTGGAATCTGTCTTCCACACCAACACTTGCCATTTCTACCTGGCATGAACCCAAAACCCAGAAGCAAAAGAAAAATCAAAAACCTCTATGGGGTCCTTATCTGAGAACGGACGACACAGTCACTTCTGCAAGTGAGTGATGACTGGAGCTGGCACTCACACAGGAGGCAGAAAAGTTCTGCGGGAGGTGTGTGCCGACATCCGTTTTATACCAGATATCTGTTTATGGCTAATTTTGCTGAGAGATGCGGGACATCACACATACCTTCAGAGTAGCAACTACCTTTTGTAAAATGGCTGGATGTAGGAGTCTACCAGAGGTAAACTCGCTCATGTTATGGATACAGCAGCATATGAATAGAAGGACATCAGATCAGTGAAAGCCAGTCTTGTTAAAGTAGCACTTAAAGAAGCACTTATCCCAGAAGTCCTATTATGATAAGACCAGCAAACCGCTCAATCCATTATGAGACAGGGAGATAGTGAGGATGCAGATGTCCAAAGGTTTTGATCAGCTTGGTGTCATGAAAAGTGTATGTCCAAAGCAGAGATCATACATTGTGAAATCACAAAGAGCAGAATCGGAAACATCTCATACTGGCTGTATTGTAGCATCACACCTGCGAGAAAGACTTTATATCTCAGAGTGAGTAATCCAGTTCTAGAGGACGTTCTAGTAAATATTCCTAGTTGCTGAGAAGAATCCCAAAACTCAGGAAGCAAGCTGTTCAGTGACCATCCCTGTTGCTACACAAGTCTGATTGCTGTATCACCAGATCTGGTCTCATTTTCCAGACCATGGTCCAGTTACATAGCAACTTGGATAGAAGGACATGAAAGTTGTGTTCATTTTTTATTGTCTATACCATTGCATGTTTCTTTTCAAATGGCATTATACCATGGGCAATTCATTAAAGAGGGATGATTTAGATCAATATGTATGTACACCTTTAAGAAGCTTTCTAGAGGCTTGCACAAGTGTATAAATACAGAGAAAACCTTGAGATTTTCTGTTATACTAGAAACATTGGAAGGAACAGACTGCATTAGACTTTATGCAAATACAAGCAAGCAACTAGACTGGTATTCCACAATGGGATTTAACTGGAAGGTTACACACTGTGTATACTCTAAATCTGACCATTAGAAAGAAGCCAAGCTCTATATTGGTAAAGCTGTACTCCTATCAGCAGAAAGAGTTGCTCCTAACAAAATCATGGCAGAAGGAAACTGCATTAACAGGAGATGGCATATAGTTTGTTGGAAAAAATATTCACAGTACACCCGCCACGCAGAAAAGGCAGTTTTCTCCTGTAATCAGAAAATGTCGAGAGGCAGGTTGAAGATTCACTTAGCTATATCCAGCTATTTTCTATAATAGTTTTTCAGCCTCCAGAAAAAAATTCTGGATGCAAAACAGACTAAGGGAGGAAATAAAAACTTATAACGCAAAGAATAATGCATTAAGCAGAAGGGAACACTGCCACTCATTCTGAGAGCAGAAAAGCCCACAGAGAACACTTGCCAGTGAAGCATTTTCCATTGTTCCAAATGGAAATTATTGGCTCAAAAGCTTTTTTCTGTTACTCAACTGGGAAAAAAAATTAGGAGCGTTTTAAACTTGAACCAGACACAGCTAATGGGTCGTGGTCCAGATGATGAGGAAGACAACTAGCAATAATGTAAAGGTAAAAAATAAATGGAACTACAGTGTCATTTCCATTAAGATGTAGTTTTGACACAAGAACTGTGTTTCTGCAAAAAGTGACAAAGATTTTAGAAGGACAGTGAAGTGACAATGTGCAACTGTAAGCAATTAGTGTTTTTGTTCTTAGTAAAACTTGTACAATAAATATCTTGAAATTAAATTAATGTTGTACATGGTAAAGTAGTTCTATGCAATGCACAGAAACAAAGTTTGATAGCAAGTGGATAGGAGCGAAGCTAGACAGCAAACAAATATAGTTCAAGTCCAACACAAAGCCCTTCAGAGTTTCAAATATTCCAAGTAATCCAAATAGAACCACCAAGTCCTGTGGTAAATATTCTTTATTCAACAGACATGGGCTTTCGCTGAGTAAAGCTTCTTCAGGTCAGCGAAAGCGCATGTCTGTTGAATAAAGAATATTTACCACAGGACTTGGTGGTTCTATTTGGATTACTTGGAATATTTGAAACTCTGAAGGGCTTTGTGTTGGACTTGAACTATATTTGTTTGCCGTCTAGCTTCGCTCCTATCCACTTGCTATCAAACTTTGTTTATTTTATTCCTGGATAAGGAGCGTTTATCTGCAAGTGTTCCTCCACGTGTTGAATGCACAGAAACAGTTTTAAAATGAGGAAATGGGGGAGGGGGGCTCAGTGATGGCTGTTTATGTTAAAGTACTTTTTATTGACCAGTGTATCCAGGATTTATACTAGGAACAAGACAAAGGCTGGATTTCAGCAATATCATGTGATCTTGAACTGCTGGGGAAAGTGCATCATATTATGTGTGTTTCAAAGAATTTTGCCTGTTTTTATGCAAGAAAATTAAACTGGTAAGGAGCCTACTATGGGGCAGCTGGTACCAAATCCAACCTAAATCAGGTATCACAGGAGATTACTAGGCTATCAACCCAGAGGTCATTTTAAGCCTAGCCGTTTCAACCCTTGTGGATGCTATCCTCGGTAAGAATTTATGGTGCACTAACCACTCATCCAGGTTCCTCTTGAACAGCATCATAGAGGTGCTCCGTTTTACATGAATTGGTAGCCTGTTCCAAAGATGTGGCAGTTTCTGGGAGATAAATCTATTCCTCCAGCATGTCCTATTTAAGTCAGAGGCCATATTTAAACATCAAGAATGGGTAAGCCCTAGACCCATTTGATTTACAGATATGCAGCAAGTTCATTAGGTCTGGGTCTTGGATTGCTCTGTAGGCCAGGCGCAAGTCTCCCCTAAGAAGTCTATATGATACGGAGTACAGCGACAAGAGATTTTATAGTCAGTGTAAGGCACGTGCTAGAGGCCCTTGATTATCTTTGCTAGAAATCTCAGAAGTCTAATTGCTGTAGGTGCTTAGTATGGTACATGCCAAATGGGGCATTATACTCAATTATGGGACGGATAAATGCAGAGTATAAGAGGGTTATAACTTCTATTGCTCTCGAGGTGATGCCTTTACTAATCAAGTGAGCTGTATGGAAAGCTTTGCTTACAACGGTAGACACATGATGGTCAAAGTTCAGGCCGTGGTCAACCTGTGATCCCAGGTCCCTTACCACTTCATGGGTACTTACGGTATTACTTATTTGCTAGAGTGAAGGGACACTGTGCCGAAGGGAATGATGATACATTTCTTTGCATTCAGTTTGAGACTGTGACTAATGCACCAGTCACTGATCTATGGGAGACCATCCTGGAGTATACAAACATCATTTGGGGATTCCGTGATTGCATTTAGTTTACAGTCATCTGCAAACTTCAGCCACAACTCTTTAGTTTTAATGTGAACTTTTGAGAAGTATATACCACGCAGTAGGGGGCTCAACAGACTCCTGAAGCACCCCACTGCTTACAGGTCTGCTGGCAGATGTGGAGTTACCCACTCTGATAGTGTGTGTGTACAGTTTGTAAGCCAGTTGGCAACCTATCTTACAACGAAGGGGTTTACATTCAGTTTGCTAAGTTTATCGATAATGCCAGAATGTGGGAGTGCCTCGAAAGCCTTTGACAAGTCAAGGTACGCTGTGTGCACAGATTTGCCTTCATCAATGGTCTTGGTCACATTTTTTAAAGAAATCATCAGATTTTGCAGGACCTGCCTTTCACAAAGACAAACTGGGTGGGATCCAGGGTTTGGAGGTCACCTATGTCTTTATTTATGAGGTACACAATGATATGATCCATGGCCTTACAGATGAGGCTGGTCAGGCCTATGGGTCTGTAATTCCCCAGGTGTGATGCTAGGCCACCTCTGTGGAGGGGAATAGCTGTAGCTGTTCTCCATTCTGCTCAAACAAATTCTGTGGCTAGACTATGACTGAAAAGGGTACTCCGTGGTGATGCTACTTCATGTTTTAGCCTGTTTAGAAGACAGTCTGGGATGTTATACAGGCAGACTTCTTTGCCTTGGACACTTTGAGAACCTGCGCTTCAAGACATGTAAGGTGGGGGGGGGGGTTGTTGTAAGTTAGGTGGGGATAAGGGAGTGAAATGTTCGCCAAGCCTATCCACTAGCAGGTTCGCCATCTCTGTGGGGTCAGTGTGTGCGATACTGTTGACTACCAGTTCTGCACATGCTTGGGTCCTAACCTTTAGGCTGCGTACATAGCTATAAAAGGCCTTATGGTGATCCTTGACAGTACTTACTAGCTTTCTCCCAAAGAAGTTCTTGGAGGATTTGACAAATAATCTTATTTGCCTGTTAAGGCTGACAAAGGTGCTTTTCCACTGCTGGAAACTTGTCTTTGTTTTCTTGGACAACAACTTTTTGCGTTTATTGTAGTTTGTTTTCTTGGACAACAACTTTTTGCGTTTATTGTAGAGTTTGTTGATGGTAGAAGTACACCATAGCAGCTTGATTTTACTTGGGGCTCTGGCTTTGATTCCATCAGGTACAGCAGAGTTTATACACTTATGCAAGTGATTGTACAGAGCTTTAGTGTAAGCTCTGGCATAGTTGCCACTTCCGGCTTGGGGTGAGGCTTGGAATGTATTTATACCTTCACTTAGGAGGGTGCAGTTTGCCTTGAAGTATTTTAGTCAGATTTCACCCTTTGTGTGTTTTGGTGTTAGTGTCAGTTCGAAGGTGATATATTTGTGTTCAGTTTTAACTAATGAGAGTCCAACAGTTGCAGCAGTGCACTTGTTTGACATGTTGGCGAGTATCCATAGATCTTGATTCAGAACAAACTCTCACAGAAAAAAGAGGGATTAGGTCAAGATACCAAGTTTGTTGGTATCTTCTAATTTAAAGGTTACCCTGATTATTAAAAAATAAATCTTAAAAACAAAATCCAAGTTTATCAGTAAAGTAAATGCACATGAATACTTGTTGAAAAAAAAAAAAAAAAAGTGAATAACTTCATTGTGCCTGGATTAGTACTTTTTGTCTACCTAACAGACTTCATTAGAGAAATGCGTCTTTACAATCAGAATGCCAAACAGCTAAGACCACAATTGTATTTTACATTCCGCATACGGACTATAAAGCCATTTAGACAACGAAGAATATTAGGCAAAAGCACTAAGACACAATAAAATCTTTTTTTCCAATAAGTGTTTGCTTATTTTGACTGGGTGACCTTGGATTTTGAACCAGCCAGCAGGATAACCCTTAAAACTAGAAGGTATCCACAAACTAAAAGTCCTCTCAACATAAGCAGTCATATTTCTGCCCGTTTTTATACATGGAAAAGCATATTAAAGTTCTTACCTTATGCTGCAGACAGGGGAATTTTTCTTCTAAGAAAACTTGCTAGAAAATGGAAAGCATAAAAACTGTAGTCAATATTCAAATAGCACCATTTTTCTTGCATTTGTAAATTTAATAGATGTTCACCCCTACACCCCACCCCAATCAAGAACTGCCAACAGTGGGAAATGGCAAGTCTACAATTGCAGGCAACTAATTAGGAAATAAATGAAGAATGTGCGGGGGTATTTAAAAGGAAATGGACAATCAGTACAGTAAAATATATCCAAGTTTGATAAATAGAAAAGTTAATGCCTTTGCAGGTAGTTGCATCCCTGGCAGACTTTGTACTTTTTAACACAATTTAAAACGAAAGCTAGTAAATGCCCTTTTTCTTAGGGCTAAAAATCAGTTAACTGATAGCATGCAAGCTGTTTTTCCCCAAATCTGGAAGGGAAACAGCAACAGGGTAAGACATCTGTGCAAGGGGAAACGTACACTAGCATGATCAAACCTAACCTTTGTGAAAGTGTCTATAGTTTTATGTTTGCTGCAAGTTAAAGGGGATTGTAAGTTTCACTTTGTCTCTTGCTGCTACAGTGTTATTTATCGAAGCAAATAATCTCGAAAAATGTGACATGGTTTCAAATAAAGATGATACACCGCAAATGCATGCAAGATCAGCCAAACACTGTGTGCATGCAAGTTGCAAGCTGGAAATTCAAAATAACTGTCATGCAGAATATGTGAAAGTAACAGTTTCTTACCAGAATGACTACATTAATCAATTTTGTTATGCACATAACCCTACTCTCAAACATTCATAGGTTCATACGCAAGTACTAGGTCATTTTAAGCCTAACCAATTTTCTTTTGGTGTTACAATTAAGCTATCTCATTTGGTTAGAGATTGTCCTTACCAATGCCATGGCTGACAATTGTATAGTAAAACTAATCAAAAATTCATCTGCACGTGAGGCAAATGCACGGCTCAAAAAAATCAAAGTCCAAAACAAAAAACAGAAAAAAAAAAAAAAACCCTAATGAGAATAAGTGGCATCATACCATAGTTAATTTGAGGGGGCCCATACATGGGATAAAGCATTTAAAAGCTACATCTGGCCATTAGCATTACAGGGCGCAGTCCTGGAGTAAACTTTCAGTTTCCCAGTCTATAAATACAAGTTATGGCTGAAAATGGACAGAGACTAATTTTGTTTTATGTGGATGGGGAGTGTTCCAGAGCGAAGGTAATCTCTACGAAATATACCGGTCCCTTAAAACAGGTCTGTTTATGGTGCAGAAGAGGTTTAGATCCCTAGACAAAGGATTTATAATGCCATCTGACTTGCTAATGTGCAGTAAATCCATCACTACTGGATCGGAGGATGCCATACATGCCAGATGCAGGTCACCTCTTAGCAGTCTACAAGATATAGAATATAGTGACAGGGCTTTGAGTTGGTCCATTTAGGACATGTTGTTTAGGCCTTGTATCCGTTTAGTAAGGTATCTGTGTGGATGTACCAGCTGGTGCATGTGTCTGGAAAGATACATGCCTAAGAGGGCATTATACTAGATGACTGGCTTAATGATGCCAGAGTAAAGGGGGACAAGAACATCCCTAGATCTAGAAACAATCCTTTTTGTTTATAAGCTATGCAATGTAGAAGGGCTTTGGTATAACAATGTGCATATCAGTCAAAAGTTAGGTTAGGTCACTGTCCATACAAGTTCCCAGACTCAGAACTGGGTCAACTCTTAGGGGCACATTTACAATGTGGTAGCTCCCTGGCGTAGAAAACTTCACAAATGATACAACAATGCATTTTTGGTATTAGTTTTAGTCTATGATTTTGGCACCAGTTACTTAATTGGGGCAAATCTTCCTGCAGGATGGCAAAGTCATTTGGCGATTTAATGACTGCTCCTAGCTAGTAGTCATTTGCATATTTAGTCAGAGCCCTTTGGTATCGGCTTTTACTTCAGAAAAGATGACAAACAGGAGAGCTCCCAACACAGAAGACTGGAGGATTCTACTGGTAACACAATCTTTGGAGGTAACTTCCCCTATTTTGGTTTCCTCCATCCTATTTGTGAGCCAGATAGCAATCCAGCAGGTGACATACAGGGTTATTCCAGGTTTATTTAGCTTTTCTACTATGTCTGAGTGAGGAACCATGTAATACCTTTTGCTAAGTTGAGGTATGCAGTGTACAACTTTGCCTTCATCAATTGTTTTGGTGACCTTTTCAAAAACCTACCAGGTTGAGTATGCATGACCTGCCCTTGATAAATACAAATAGAGCCAATGTTTGGAAGGTTCCCGTCTCAATGTACAGATTGCTTAGTTCCATAATGAGACTTTCCGTGGCTTTACACAGAAGGATGGTCAGACTTATGGGCGTGTGGAAGGTCCTCCCTTATGCAGGGGAGTGACTAATATATTAGTATTATAAAATGATATTATGCATAACAACATACAACAATGTTTGCAGGAGTGTTGGCAATTGGAGTGCCCAGTGCTCAACCTTGCAACTGTGAATAAAAAATTGTCCTGAAACAAATACAGTTGTTAAAACAACTGTAAAAAGCTCACAAATAGTTTTAATGTTCAACTCTGATTAATTAGTGGATCCAGTTGTTTTCTAACAAATTCAATACCAAATCATTTCAAATTACTGTAAAAATTAAATCCAAATCCAATGCAACAAAACCAAATGCACAGAAGGCTTAGGATTCTTTCTTGGATATTTTTATACTCCAAGCAGACTACAGAGAATTTTTCCTCGGGTAGACGGTAATTGTCAGAAATGCATTGGGAAAGAGAACTTAGAACCTCATTTTTGGAAATGTAACAAGTTGTTACATTTTAAAAATTCCATACAGAGCACTTATCAGAAATGTTGGAGAAATAAAGGATTGTAACACTGGAAATTATTCTTTTCGGATGGAATAGAAGATTTGAATTGCCTAGACATAGCACAGCATTGCTAAGTTTAATGCTACTGGCTGCTAAAAAAGCAATTACTAGAAAATGGAAATCAAAATCTAATCCAACCATAACTGGAATATTGAACACTGTAATGGCAAAAAAGGAACTGGAGGAAAGAATTAGAATAGAGAAGTAAATTACATAGAAATAAATAGAAATTGTGGGAACAATACATGCAGAGTAATATTCAGAAGGAGGAGCAAAGTTTAAGGGAAGGCAGGATTTGAGCAATTTAGGTAATGCAGGAGTGAACGAGAATTGTTAAAAAGAAAACAAGTATACAGCATAAAAATAATGAGAATGTCACTACAGTTTAAAAAAAAACATTTGTATATCCATGTTACTGTTTTGTAAGATCAAATGTATTTTGCTAAACATATAGCATTCACTTGGCATGAGCCTAGAAATGCAGCCATATTAAAGCGGACGTACATCTGCATTTCACATTTTACATGGAGAATCAGAAAATTAATGGCATGTACTCACCTTAACTATGTACCCGTGTTTTCCATTTTCATTCTTCAACACGTAGGTATTGGATCTGACCTTGGATCTGACTGATACATAAATTAAGACTTTTGGATCCAGCTCTCGAGCCCCTTCCTCTATCCATTATGCTCTAGTTAGCCAACAATACCTCAAATTGAGTTTGCTGCCTTACAGATCTTAAGGCAGAGCAGGAAGAAGGAAAGAACAGCAAAGATAGGGCTCAAACCTGGATTAAAGTTTCCACAAGATCACAACAGAAGATGAAGGGAAGCAGGAAAGGAGGGTGAGGAGTTATAGAATGAAATTGAACACAGATGCATAGTTATGATTAAGTACATAACTTCAATATCCGATGTGGTCTTTTTCATTCTTCCTCAACGTGCGAGACAATGTCTCCACCATGTGAATTTTGGGTCGCCCTCATGGAAGTATATTCCAGAAAACTGCTGAAAGTACAGTTTTGTACCTACCATAAATGCAGATGCTCGAGTGCTAATACAGCTGCAGTCATAACAGATGGGCTCTCCTGCCGTCAGACGGGTCCTCGGTCGGCCGAATTCCAAAGTCTAGGTCTGGCGTCGGTTGTCGTCGCTTCTTCCCTGATGTCAGTGCGACAGGGGTATAAAGGAACCAGCCAACGCCATTTTCTTCAGTTTTTCTTGCCCCAGATGTCAGGTGCCCCCAGAAGGAAGGCAATACATAAAGTTGTGTAATAATGCAGTGCAATATAATCAAAATACAGTAGTTGCAAGCAAATACATCAGAAATAAATACCCCAAATCAGGTTGTATGAGGATGTGTTAGCCTATAGGCCTGTCCCAAGAGGGGAAGGAGGGAGGGAAACCTGGACTGCAGCTGTATTAGCACTCGAACATCTACATTTATGGTAGGTACAAAACTGTACTATGTTCATCGTGCATACAGCTGCAGTCATAACAGATGGGTAGAATCCCAAAGCTAAGAAAGGGGTGGTAGGCACTAGGTGGAACTAGGAAGAGCCAAAATGCCATGCAATACTGCAGTGGCAAAGCCTGCTCTAGATTTGGAGTATAATGGTAGGTTGTAGTGCTTGGAGAAGGTATGCACAGAACTCCAAGTGGCTGCTTCCAAAATATCCTTGGTAGGAACACCTCTGAGGAAGGCTGCAGAGGTGGCTGTGGCCCTGGTGGAATGAGTTCTAATGCCTGTAGGTACAGTTTTGCCATGAAAGGAATAGCAAAAGCGTATGCAGTGGGCTATCCATTTTGAGATTGTCTGTTTGGAAATTGGCTTTCCTTGAGCTCCTACCGCATAGGACACAGAGCTGTTCTGATTTTCTGAAAGGCTTTGTTCTGTCCAAATAATAACACTGTTGTCTGTGGATGTCCAAGGAATGTAGTAATCTCTCCCCTTTGTTTTGAGGATTAGGATAAAAAGTAGGTAAATGTATGGCCGGATTTAAAGCTACCCTGGATACCACTTTAGGCATAAAGGACAGGTTGGTTCGTAAGGAAACTCTGTCCTGATGGAAGATGATAAAAGGCTTGACAGCCATGAGAGCCTGTAGTTCTGAAACTCTACGAGCCGAGGTGATAGCCAGAAGGAAAGCTGTTTTCCAGGACAAATATTGCAAATCTGATGAGGCAGCTGGCTCAAAGGGAGGCAAGGTCAGTTTTTCCAGAATTAAATTAAAATCCCAAGCAGGTATTGGTTGTTTCCTTGGAGGTCTTAAATTCTTGGCCCCTCTGAGGAACTGTCTTAAGAGAGGGTGAGAGAATAAAAGGTGGATCAGTGTTGTATTCTGCAGAAATGGCTGAGGCATGGATTTTGATGGAGGAGAATGAAAGTCCACTGCTTTTCCAGTATCCTGGCCCTTTTTCTCATTCCAGACACAAAAGCGTTTCCATTTTGCGGAGTAAGCTTTTCTAGTTGATGGCCTCCTGGCCTCCAAAATGACATCCTGCACCTCCTTGGAGAGTAGGGCCTGTTGTGATGCTAAGGAATCTTCCATGCGGCTAGACTGGGTGTTTTTAGCTGGCTGTGAAGAGTTCTGCAGCTGTGCTGAGTCAGAAGAAGAGGCATTAGAGGCAGGGTCCATGGTGGGGAATGCGTCAGGCTCCTCAGGAGTGGGTACCAGTGTTGCCTTGGCCAGTCCGGAGCAATGAGAATCATCTTTGGTCTGTCTGCTCTGGTTTTCAATAGAACTTTGGGCAGCAGAGGAAGAGGTGGGAAGGCATAAACTGTCATTGATGTCCAACTGAAAGAGAGAGCGTCCACTCTCCAGGCCTTTGGATGGAAAATCGAGCAGAATTTTGTCAATTGATTTTTGTGCGAGGCAAAGAGATCTATGTCTGGCCTTCCCCATTCTTGGATTATTTCTGTAAAAACTTTTGGATGCAATTTCCATTCGTGTGGATCTGTCATATTCCTGCCTAGGTTGTCTGCCAGCGTGTTTTCCTTGCCTGGCAAGTACTGTGCTTGTAGTTCCATTTGTAAGTCCATGGCCATGTTCCAAAGTGACATGGCCAGTCTGCATAGGGAGTAAGAATGTGTTCCTCCCCATTTGTTTATGTACCACATAACTGTGGTGTTGTCCGTTCTTATCAATAGTTGACCTGGTTGTAGAAGGTCCTTGAAAGCTATAATAGCATTTATTACTGCTAGCATTTCTTTTTGATTGATGTGAAGGTGCTTTTCTTTTTGGGACCATTTGCCCTGAATGCACCGGTCTGTCATGTGCGCCCCCCAGGCGTAGTCCGAGGCGTCTGTTGTGATGACTTGATTTGCTTGAGGCTTGCTGAATGGAAGACCTGTGTTTGCTTGACATGCTTGAGCCCACCACAGAAATTCCTTTTGCAGACATGGAAGTAGTGGTATTATCGTTTCCAAACTGTGGCTGTGTTGAGACCATATGTTTTTCAGGTACCATTGTAGTTTTCTCATATGCAGCTTTGCACATGGGATTAGTAAGATGCAAGATGCCAGGAATCCCAGAGCCTGCAGGATTTTCCTTGCAGTCAGCCTGGTGCAATTTGCTAGTGTTCTGAAGTATTGAATTAGTTGCCCCTGCTTCTCTGGCGTGAGGTAGGCCATCTGGGTGTTTGTGTCCAAATTGGCACCCAGGAAAATTATCTTCCGAGAGGGTATTAGCCTTGATTTCTTTTTGTTGACTGTGTATCCCAGAGAGTTCAACAACATTATTACATAAGCCAGATGTTTCAGAAGAATGTGCTTGCTGTCCGCTTGGATCAGGCAGTCATCCAAATAGGGGTATATTTGTATCCCTTGAAGTCTGCAGTAGGCAATTACTGATGCCAGGCATTTCGTGAATACTCTGGGCGTAGTAGATAAGCCAAAGGGCAATGCAGAGAATTGATAATGGGTTGAACCTGCAAGAAATCTGAGGTACCTTCTGCAATTTTGTCTGATTGGGACATGCAGGTATGCCTCCTTGAGGTCGAATGTTACCAGCCAAGACTCCTTGCCCAGCATGGGAAGAAGTTGCTGTAGAGTGAGCATCTTGAATTTTGGTATGAGTAGAAATGTGTTTAGGATGGATAAGTCCAAAATAGGTCTCCAATCTTTCCCCTTCCTTGGCACCAGAAATAGCCTGGAATAAAAACCTTGACCTTGTTCGTGCGTAGGTACCTCTTGAATAGTTTTCATGTTTATGAGATCTGTAATTTGCCTTTGTGCCTCTGCCCTTTGATTGTGTGGCAGGTTTGGCATGCCTCTCATTTTTGGAAGGGTGTGAAAATGGAATTTGTAACCTCTGTTTATAATGTCCAGGATCCATTTGTCCTTTGTGACAATATGCCAATTTTTTGAAAATAATGCCAGCTTTCCTCCCAAGGGGGCTGCCATTTGAGACTTGGTTGGCATGCAAAGGGGAAAGTCATTGGGTTTGCTTTCTGAAAGATTGCGAGTTATCCTCACCACCTCTTTGTGTAGGAGCTTGCCATTGTCTGCCTCTAAACGATCCTTGGGATTGTCCTCTGCCCCTCGGGCACCTATATCTGCCTCTTTGGGGTCTGTCCGTGGCAGGAAAGGACCAGTTTTTGGAAGGCCAATTTCTACTAAAACGTGGGGGTTGTACCTGTAGAAATTCTTTCACAGTTTGCATTGATTTAGCCTTTTCCTCCATTTTCCTTAATACCTCCTCAGCATTAGCACCAAATAGTACATCCTTTGAAGAGGGGCGTCTAGTAATTTAGCTTTGACATGATCAGGCAAGGCTTGTTCCTTGAGCCAGGCATGCCTACGTATGACTGATCCTGTAACAGCAGCTCTACATGAAGCCTCTAGAGCATGAAAACCACATTGTAAGGTATGCTTACCCACTTGTTCTGCACTATGCATCAAATCCTGCAACTCCTTCAAGTCTGGTTGTTCAGGTTGTGACATTTTACTTTTCAATTGTGATAACAAAAACTGTTGGTATTTTAGCATATGAAACTGACAGCTTAAGGCCCTCATGGATAAGGTAGCAGAGGTATGTACCTTTTTTCCCCACCTTTCTAAGGATCTGGAATCTCTCTCGGAAGGTAATGGATTTTTAGCAATGGAGGCCTTAACTCCCTTGGGGCCCTGTGAGATGGTTTCTGGGTCAGCAGCATGGCTTTTGTATAGAAATTGGTGCGAGTCAGGAACCCTGTAGTACCAGTCAGGCTTAACTGGAGCTGGAGGTAGAGAGTCCGGGTTAAGGCGGGCCTCCGAGTAAACATCATCTAGGATGTCCAAGACAGGAGGTATAGCCAGAGGCCTGTGCTGAGGTAGCAAGAGAAATTCCCTGAGCCTTTTCTTGGAATCTGAATAATCTTGGCCTTCCCAGTGGAAGTGTTCCCTTAAGGTATGCAAAGTTTCCCCAAATGAGTAATCCTCAGGGGGTGATACAGAAGGGATGGATTCCTCTGCATCAGAGTCTTCAAAAGGGGAGTAAGAATGTTCCTGATCATCAGAGTGCTCTGAAATAATGGAGCCCTGCTCAGAGGAGGGGGAATCTTCCTCCACTCTGGGCCTTTTGTCCGGGGGGGGGCTGAGAACCTCTGATAAGAGTAATTAAATCCTCAGCCATTTTAAGCATCTGTTTTCTTAGGCATGGGGCCTGGAGATGGGCCCTGTGTAGCTGGTCTCTTAGAGTGCATGGTTGCTTTAGACTTAGTGAAAGCCTTGATGGAGAAAGAAGAGGAAGGTCTGAAGACACCTTGAGTGGAGGTGGACCTGTCCACATTCTGAGTTTCAACGCCAAGAGTGGCTTCTGTATCTGTAGTCGGGGTGTGGGCCGAGGAGCGTGTGACCTCTGGCACAGGAGACACCATCAAAGAAGTGTCGTCGGTAGTCAGGGGCTGCGTAGGCGCCTCGCTGAGAACCAGACCACGTGTAGTCTGCTTTGGCGTGGTGTCAGTAGAGGCTGCGGACCTCGTGTGTCGGTCCTTATCTTTGCGTTTTTTTTAGACAAAACCGGAGTCGGAGTATCCGACGACATAGTATAGTTAAATGCTTTCCCAAAATAATGCTGGGCAAACTCCGCCAGACGCTTAATAGCGCATTTGTTGAATGCATCACAAAAGCGACAGACCGAGACGTCGTGGTCTGGGCCTAAACAAGGTATAGAGAGGGAATGGAAATCCTTATGCGGTATTTGCTTCCCACAAGAAATACAATTATTAACTTTGTCTGACATCGGTCTGAGGCAAGAAAAGTTTATCTGAGGCAAGAAAAAAAAGTTTCCCCAACGGGGTACTTCTCTTTTAAGAAGACTTCGGTTTCCAAATTTTTGTAATCTCAGGAGCTGGCCGACTGGCACTTGCGAACTGCTTCTGCTTCGGGCACCGCGCGGCAAGAAAGACTGAAGAAAATGGCGTTGGCTGGTTCCTTTATACCCCTGTCACACTGACGTCAGGGAAGAAACGACGACAACCGACGCCGGACCTAGACTTTGGAATTCGGACGACCGAGGACCCGCCTGATGGCAGGAGAACCCATCTGTTATGACTGCAGCTGTATGCACGATTAACATCTAAAGGCAACTCTGCTTCTGGAGGTCAAATCTAGTTTGTAATAAGCAATGAAGGTATGAGCATTAGACCAAGTAGCTGCTGCACAAATATATATAAAAGAAATGCAATCAGTAATTCATTTGGCCAGAGTAACTGCAACTTTAGAAACTGGTAATCCCAGTCTGTTTGATGAAAAGGAAAGAAACAGCGAGTCTGATTTCCTGAAATCTCTTGCCCTATGTAGATAAAATCACAGTTGTCCATGTACAGCAAAAAGATGTAGCAAATACCCTCCCTTATTTGAAAAATTAGGGGAGAAAACAACCAAACGAATTCTTTGACTTTACATTCGATTCAGATGCCACTTTGGGTAAGACGGATGGACTGGTTTGTAAAGCAACTGTCTTTGTGAAAAACAATGTAAGGGGATTTGGAAGATGGAGCCTGGAGTTCAGATATTCACCTCACAGATGCAATAGCTACTGGAACAATTGTTTTCCAAGACAAGAATTTTAAATCCGATTTTGCTGATGGTTCAAAGAGTTGTTGGATCAACCTTTTAAGTACAACTGTTAGATCCCAAGGAGGTGACGATCTTTCACTGGAGGTCAAAGTAAGAAGGTGCTTTTTAGAAAAACCTTGCACAATTTAAAAGACGCTAAAGAGATGCCGAAAAATTAGATATGGCTGCTAAGTGAACTTTGATTGCAGAAAAACTAGCACCTTCCTGAAAAATAGATGCAAAGAATTCCAGAACCAAAGATACAAAAGCAGTGAAATGGTCAATTTCCTTCTGAAAAGCCCAAATTGAAAATCTGTTCTATTTGCTCCTGTATAACTTCCTTGTAGAAGCTTTCTGGGAAGATATAAAGTAACTGTTGGACAGGGGAAACTGGAGAAACCATGTAGTTAGAGGCTGGGAATATTAGGATGCTTCATCACGGAGGAATGCGAGAGAAGGTCTGGACTGAGGTCCAGTATCTATGGAAGATAATCAAAAGACGAGATTAAAGGAAGGGGCACCACAATTGGGGAGGCCAAAACGAGGCAAGGAGGATAACCGAGCTCTTTGACCAAAGTACTTTCTGTAAGAATTTTGGAATCAGAGGTAATGGTGAATAAGCATACAGGAGACGAGAGGGGCAAACATGGGCTACAGCATCTCTCGGCAACTCCCCCGGGGGGGGGGGGGGGACTATGGATAAAAACATACTTCTTGGGGGGAAGATACAAAACAGACTGCAGCAAAGTTGGCTCCAACAATGAAAAATCTTCTCTGCCACTGACTGACGGACCACATGTGCGGCATCAAAATGGACCTGCTCAGTTTGTCCTTTAGTAAGTTCAATTTTCCCAGTATGTGTGTTGCCATAAGAAAGCAGTTGGAAGATACTGCCCACTGTCACACTCTTACTGCCTCTTGACAGGGGGGGGGGGGGGGGGGCAGTAATATCAGGTTTTCCCAGTTTGTTGGTGTACTACACCACAAACATGTTGCTGGTTTGTACCAGAATAGTCCCTAGAGGGAGAACATCTTGAAAGGCATGCAATGCTAATAAGACCGCTCTCATCTCTAGAAATGTTGATATGCATATTGGTCTCTTGGGGGGAACACATGCCTTGGACAGTCTGTCCCAAAAATGTCCCCCCACCTCAACTGTGAGGTGTCCATGTTTACAGAGGCTACTGGAGACGACAGGATAACAAGGCAGCCTAAATAAACTTATACCAACTGAATCCACCAAAAAGATGATTCTTGCAGACTCAAGTGAGTTTGACTGGGAAGGACAGAGGATGATGCAAAACAGACCACTTAACAGCTACAGTCCACTGGAGTACACACATATGGAACTGGGCCATTTGTACTAAGGTTATGGCTGCTGACATTTAACCTAGAGCCTGAAGGACGTGTAAGCTGGAGGAGAAAGGTGAATAAGAATTTGCTGTACCTGAAACTAGAGTGTGTCCACATGATGTATATGAAGGGAGGCCAAGTTACTATGTTAAACTGGGCACCTATGAACTCCAGGCTTTGTACAGGTTATAGAGGAGATTTGGAGGTGTTGAATGAAATGCCTAGTCTTTAACAAAGTGGGAGCAAATCGCTCCTGGACTGCTACGAGATGCCTGGTTGGGGTTGAGGAGTAGCCAGCTGTCTAGATATGGAAACACTCTGAATCTCAGCAGTCTCAAGTGAGCTGCTACCACTGCCATACTCTTGTGTGGGCTGTGGTGAGACCAAAGGGCAGGGCTCTGAACTGAAGGTCCCTGGCTCCCACTGAAAAGTACAGAAATCTTCAGCATTATCTGTTCATCTTGATGTGAAAGACTGAGTACATTCAGTCCTCAGAATGCATACTATCATCCTTGAGCAAAAAAGGAAAAATGGACTGAACCATTACCATTCGGAATTTTGAATTCACAAACTGCTTTAAGTTGCTTAGATCCAAAAAGTACAGTTTTGTACCTACCATAAATGTAGATGTTCGAAGATCCACATTGCTGCAGTCCTAACACTTGGGTAGTCCGCTGTCCCAGTCGGCCCAAATACCAAAGTATAAGGCTGACGTCGGTCAAGGCGCATTAGTCTGACGTCAGGACGTCAGGGTACAAATGCGCATGACCGACGTCATATCCTCAGTCTTTTCTTGCCCCAGATGTCAGAAGACCCTAAAAAGATAAGGCCAAAACCAAAAAACACCAAACACTCCTGTACCAAATATATGTACAATATATACAAATTTACAAAAGTACAACCCCACCCACACAACCACCCCTAAACACAGAGGGGAAGGAGGGAGGGTAAATTGGACTGCAGCAATGTGGATCTTGAACATCTACATTTATGGTAGGTACAAAACTGTACTATGTTCTTCATCCCACATTGCTGCAGTCCTAACACTTGGGTAGAATCCCAAAGCAGAGGTAAGGGAGGCTGGCAAATCATAAAGAAGCAGGAGCTGTCAACATGCCCTGCAAAATAGCCGTGGCAAAACCAGCCCTAGATTTAGAGTAGAGAGGAAGGTGGTAATGCTTAGAGAAAGTATGCACTGAACTCCAAGTAGCTGCCTCCAAAATATCCTTAGTTGCCACCCCTTAGAAATGCTGTTGAAGTGGCAGTAGCCCTAGTGGAATGAGGCCTAATCCCAGCTGGAATCTCCTTGCCATGATGGGAATAACAAAATGCAATGCAAAACCCAATCCACTTAGAAATAGTTTGTTTTGACACAGGCTTGCCCTGAGAACTCAAAGCAAAAGAAACAAACAACTGCTGAGACTGCCTAAAATCCTTAGTCCTGCTTAAATAATAACGCAACTGCCTGTGTACATCTAAAGTGTGCAAAATCTTTTCCCACTTTTTTTGGGGACCTGCATAAAAAGTAGGCAAATGAATAGTTTGGTCTAAAGCCACACTAGAAACCACCTTAGGCATAAAGGAAGGATTAGTACGTAATGATACCCTACCCTTATGGAAAACCAAAAGGCTCAACCGCCATAAGGGCCTGCAATTCAGAAACCCTTCTTGCAGAAGTAATGGCCAACAAAAAGCAGTCTTCCATGACAAGTATTTCAATTCAGCAGTAGCCGAGCTCAAAGGTTGTAGAGTAAGTTTCTCCAACACAAAATTGAGATCCCAAGCAGGAGTAGGAGCTCTACGTGGGGTCTTATATTCTTTGCCCCTCTAAGAAATTGCTTGAACAAAGGATGAGAAAACAATGGTGGGTCACAATCATAGTGAGCTGAAATTGCTGCAGCATGAATCTTAATGGAAGAGAAAGACAAACCTTTGTCCAATAACTCAGTAAGATATTGAAGAGCCACACTCAAATTAGGCTCAGAAACATCCAAATCCTTTGCTGCACTCCAAAATAAAAATCTCTTCCATTTTTCTGCATACACTTTACGTGTACTAGGTCTTCTGGCTTCCATAATCACATTCAAAACTTGTTGAGGAAGTTGAGACCTGCTGTGGTTCAAAACAGAATATGCCAGGCTGTTAGATGAAGAGAGTGAAGCTTGACATTGAGTAGATGACCGTCCCTCTGAGACAAAAGGTGTGGAATTAAAGGTAAAGGCCATGGAGGCTTCCTTACCAGATTCCTCAGTAATGGGTACCAGTGTTGCCGAGGCCAATCTGGAGCTATCAAAATCATCCTTGGCTTGTCTTGTCTGACCTTTAGGAGTACCTTTGGGAGGAGAGGCAGAGGTGGAAAGGCATACACATGAAGATTTTCCCAACTGAACGAAAGAGCATCCACTTTCCAAGCTGTGTGATGAAACCTTTTCGCAAAACTTTGGCAGCTGGTGGTTTAGTGGAGAAGCGAACAGATCTATGTCTGGAGTTCCCCATGACACTGTCAATTTTCAAATACATGAAGATCCAGTTTCCACTCGTGGGGATCCATGATTTGCCTGCTTAACACATCTGCTAAGGAGTTCTGTGCTCCTGGCAGAAACCTTGCCTGAAGAGTTAGCTGCAAGCTGAGCGCAGTCTCCCACAAAATCATTGCTTGCCTGCATAGAGGATAAGAATGTGTTCCCCCTTGCTTGTTGATGTACCACATGACAGTTGTGTTGTCTGTTAGAATCAACACCTGCCCTGGAAGAAGTAACTCCTTGAAAGCCATTAATGCAAACTGGACTGCTAACATCTCCTTCATGTTGATATGTAGATGCTGTAGTCTGGCAGGCCACTTGTCTTGTATCCACTTTCCATTCAGATGAGCTCCCCAAGCTATGTCTGAGGCATCTGTCGTTAGAATCTGACTCGCCTCTGGCCGGGTCACAGAGAGTCCCTTGTTTAGGTGACATTCCTGAGCCCACCACAAAATTCCTTTTGAATGCAAGGTATTATTGGAATGACAGTGTCCAAATCCTGGCAGTGCTGTGTCCATACATTTTTAGATACCATTGCAGCTTCCTCATATGCAGTTTGGCATTGGGAAGCACCAGAATACAAGATGCCATGAACCCTAAGGCTTGAAGGACTGTCCTTGCAGTCAGCCCGGACTGAAGAGATAGTTGATGGAAGTAAAGGGAAAGATTCTTTTGTTTGTCCGGGGTTAAAAAGGCCATCTGGGCTGCTGTATTCAGTCTCACACCCAGAAAGCACATGTCTTGAGAGGGTACTAGACTGGACTTTATTTCGCTCACAGAATACCCCAGGCATCTTAGCACTGCTATCACATATTCCAGATGCTGAAGAAGCTCGTCCTTTTCTTGAGCCAGAATCAGACAGTCGTCCAAGTAAGGATAGATTTGTATTCCTTTTAGCCTGAAGAAAGCTACAACTGGAGCCAGAACTTTGTGAATACTCTGGGCAGTAGATAAGCCAAAGGGCAATGCAGAGAACTGATAATGGGAATTTCCAGCTCGGAAACACAGATACTTCCTGCAACTGAGACTGATAGGCACATGAAGGTAAGCCTCCTTGAGATCTAAAGTTACCATCCAGTGATCTTTGCCCAGCAGAGGTAAAAGCTGTTGTAACGTCAACATTTTGAACTTGGGAATGTCCAGATAAGTGTTGAGGATAGACAAATCCAAAATTGGTCTCCACGTGTTCCCCTTTTTGGTACTAGGAACAGGCGAGAATAAAATCCTAGGCCCCTTTCTGGCACAGGAACCGGCTGAATGGCCCCTATCTGGAGTAACAGAGAAATTTGCTTGTGAGCCTCTTTTCTTTGTATAGGAGGAATGTCTAGCATGCCTTTGAAAGGAGGCAAGGTATGGAAATAAAACCTGTAACCGTGGTGAACGATATCCAATACCCATCTGTCTTGGGTAATAACACTCCAATTTTCTTTGAAAAGTGCCAGCCTTCCTCCCAAAGGTGCTGCCAGACGAGAAGGCTCTGGCAGCTGAAAAGGCAAGTCATTGGGTCTGCTTACGAAAGGACTGACCCCTGCCCTCACCAGAAGACTGGGCAGGCGAACTGCCTGTTCTAGGCCTAAAAGAACCTTGAGCTCTGCCCCTACCACGCCTAGATCTACCCCTAGACTGAGAATCATAAGAAGGATACGTCCACCCCTTAGTAGGCCAATTTCTACTAAACTTTGGAGGCTGAACCTGCAAAAATCTTTAACAGTCTGCATAGACTTAGCCTTGTCCTCCATTTTCTTTAAAACTGCTTCCACAGGCGCACCAAATAACACATCAGATTGTAAAGGAGCATCTAAAATCCTTGTCTTTACATGTTCAGCTAAATTCTGATCCCTCAGCCAGGCGTGCCTGCGAAGAACAGAACCAGTGGCTGCCACCCTCGAAGAGGCCTGTAAAGCATCAAAACCACATTGCAAGGAATGCTTACCCACCTGTTCAGAAACATGAACTAAATCCTGCAACTCTTTACACTCAATACCTTCCGTCAGAGCATCTACCTTAGACTTCAATTGTGAAAGGAGATAATTTTGGTACTTCAACATGTGAAACTGGCAATTCAAAGCCCTCATGGCTAAAGTGGAAGAAGTATACACCTTCTTTCCCCATCTATCCAAAGCCCTTGCCTCTTTATCAGAAGGAACAGGATTTTTAACAACAGAAGCCTTAACACCTTTAGGGCCCTGAGAAACAGTTTCTGGGTCTGCCCTAGGACTCTTAAAAGATACTTATGAGCTTCAGGCACCCTATAATACCTATCCGGTTTAACTGGGGCAGGAGGCAAAGAATCAGGGTTCAGGAAGCCTCTGCAAAACATCCTCTACCACATCCAGAACAGGAGGTATAGCTAAAGGCCTATGCTGGGGTAGAAACAAAATTCCCTAAGCCTTTTCCTGGAATCAGAGAAATCTTGCCCTTCCCATTTAAAATGCTCCCTCATGGTATGAAGAGTCTCTGAAAAAGAAAAATCCTCAGGAGGAGAAGCCGAAGGTGTAGAGTCATCTACATCAGAATCAGAATAAGGAGGAAACTCCTGCAAGTCTTCAGCCGAAGACTCAGAAGCCTCCGAACACTGCTCAAAACTCTCAAGCTCAGGTTCCACCCTAGGCCTCTTATGAGGGGGAGCATAGAACCTCTAATCATAGTAATCAAATCTTCTGCCATTTTAAGCATATGTTTCTTAGGCAGAGACCCTGAAGAACTAGGGGAGACCCCCATAGAAGTTAACCCTGGCCTGCCTCTAGAAGAAGCCTTGGAAACAGAAGGGGAGGGCCTAACCACCTTAGGAAGGGAGGGGAGAACAGCTACCTGAGAAGCCCCTTCGGCCTGGCCTACCTCCTGAGAGGACACATCTTGTAACAGTAAAGTCTCTCCCTGAGAATCCAAAGGAACTTCTGGTAGAACCACCGGCTCCACCGAGCCCTCTAAAGAACCGACGTCCGGGACAGACGGTTCTTCCACCCTAGGCTTCGCTGCTTTGTCATTGCGCTTTTTAGACGAAGCGGGCGTCGGAGCATCCGACGGCATGTTGTAATTACAACGCTTCCCAAAACTAACCTGGCACAATCTAATCTTCTCTTAATAGTGCGTTTGTTAAATCTAGCACAAGAGCGACAGCCAACAACGTCGTGCTCAGGCCCTAAGCAAGGTATACACAAGGTATGGTAATCTCTATGAGGTATCTGTTTCCCACAAGAAATACAGTTATTCACTTTTTCTGACATCCGGTTAAATACTGAGGCAAGAAAAAAGCAAAATATTCCCCAACGGGGTACTTAGCCAACTTTGATTCGGTCTGAAACTCCGACTTCAGAAAATTTCAGAACGCCAACCTGCACTCGCAATACTGCTTCTGCATCAGACCATGCGGCAAAAAAGACTGAGGATATGACGTCGGTCATGCGCATTTGTACCCTGACGTCAGACTAATGCGCCTTGACCGACGTCAGCCTTATACTTTGGTATTCGGGCCGACTGGGACAGCGGACTACCCAAGTGTTAGGACTGCAGCAATGTGGGATGAAGAACATCTGGTCTCCGGTCCCTTGTCTTTGGCACTAAGAAAGTACAGTTGTGTACACTTACCATAAATGTAGATGTTCAAGTGTATTCACTGTTGCAGTCATCACATTTGGTTTATCTGCCTGCAGGTAGCCCTCAGCCGGCCTGAATACCAGAGTCTTCAGATTTCTGTGTCGGATGCGGTCTCTTTTTCTATGACGTCAGGGGGTATAAAACATGCAGCAGACGCCATTACATCAGTTTTTCTTGCCAAGATGTCAGGTGCCCCCACAACAGGAAGCAATTATATGGTATGGTACACCCCATCAAAAAGCAAATACACCAGAAAAAATAAATATACCAAACAAGAAGGAAAGGTAGAGCCAAGAGAAGTCAGGGGGCTGGAGGGAGGGTAACCAGGACTGCAACAGTGAATACACTCAAACATCTACATTTAATGGTAAGTGTACACAACTGTACTATATACTTCATGTTTCACTGTTGCAGTCATCACATTTGGGTTGATTCCCAAAGCTAACAAACGGAGGAAAAAGTTAAAGAGCATTAGGGCCAGCTATTAAGCCCTGTAAGACTGCTGTGGCAAATCCAGCTCTCAATTTAGGAAAGATAGGCATGTGGTAATGCCTGCTGAAGGTATATACAGAGCTCCAAGTAGCAGCTTCTAGGATGTTCCTGGTAGGGACTCCTCTGAGAAAAGCCGCAGAGGTAGATGTAAGCCCTGGTGGAATGTAATCTTATCCCCTATGGGGTAGGTTTCCCATGGTGCTTGCAGCAGAAATGAATGCAATGGGCTATCCATTTGGAAATGGTTTGCTTTAAAATGGCCTTCCTCTCTGCCCCTGCAGCAAAGCCAACTAGCAGCTGTTCAAATTTTCTGAGAGGCTTAGTCCTGTCCAAGCAAAATCTATGTGGTCTGTGCACGTCCAAAGTGCAGTATTCGTTCATCTTTGTTTTGTGAATTAGGGACAAAAACTAGGCAAATGAATGGACTTATTTAGAGCCACACTAGACACCACCTTGGGCATAAAGGAAGTATTTGTCCTGAGAGAAACCCTATCCGCATGGAAGATAATGAAGGGTTCCACTGACATGAGGGCCTGTAATTCAGACACTCTTCTTGCTGAAGTGAAGGCTAGAAGGAAAGCCATTTTCCAAGAAAGGAATTTCAACGCTGCTGTTGCAGCTGGCTCAAAGGGGGGGGGGGATGAGCTTTTCCAATACAAAGTTAAGGTCCCAGGCTGGAGTGGGAGCTCTCCGGAGGGGAGGGGGTCTTAAATTTTTGGCCCCTCTAAAGAATTGTTTTAGCAAGGGGTGAGAGAAGAGGGGTAGCTCAGTATTCTAAATTGCTGAAATGGCACAGGCATGAATTTTAATTGACGAGAAGAATTTTAATTTACCAGAAGAATGCCAAGTTCCTGTAATCACGGCTGCACAGGTAAGAAACACACTATCCAAAGCCAAGAACACAGCATCCATGGGACCGGACGACATCCCATGCTGTGTTCTACATGAACTACAGAATGAACTGGCACCCCACCTAAGTACCATGTTCAATTATAGCCTCACCTCAGGCTATGTGCCCACTGAATGGCGCACAGCGACAGTTATCCCACTCCACAAAGGGGGAGCCACCACAGACCCCGGAAACTACCGCCCCATTAGCCTAATGAGCCTGGTCTGCAAGGCTATGGAACGTATCATGAAACTTATAAACAATGGCATTGGTAATCTCCAAACTCAGGACCCCACCCAGTTTGGGTTTGTAAAAGACAGGTCACGTCTCCTAAGCCTGATAGACTTCTTTGAAGCAGTCAAAGCCACAGATGAGGGTAAGGTGGTTCACACAGTCTATCTAGATCTCGCCAAGGCTTTCAACACCATCCCCCACTCTGGAATTATAGATAAACCCACTAAACTAGGTATAACTCCCTATGTCACAAGATGGGTTGCCAACTGGCTCACTGACAGAACCCACACTGTGAAAGTAGTAGACTCCAAATCCAACTTCAGACCAGTGACAAGTGGAGTACCACAGGGTTCAGTCCTGGGTCCTCTCCTGTATCTACTTCTCTGAAGTACAGGCCAACACAGAAGGTCTTTGGCTAACGAGGTTCGCAGAGGACTGCAAACTAGGAGCCATAATCAAAACTCCAAAAGATGTGGACATCCTACAAAAGGGCCTCACTGAGACAGATGCCCGATGTCAAAGCCATGGCCTCAAGCTCAATGCCAAAAAGTGCATGGTCATCCCTTTTGGTAAAAACTCAGTACCCATGAACTACCACATAGGCGGTAGTCTACTTAACACTAAAAGTGTGATAAGAGACCTTGGGACACAGATGGACAGTAGTCTCTCTTTTGATAATCACATCGCCACAGTAGTCAGGAAATACTTCTACGTGGCACATCATCACAAAAGGTTTCTCATCCAGGAAAAAAAAAAAAAAAAAAAAGAGGTCATTATTCCCCTCCACTCGTCACTCAGACCCATTATAGAGTACAATGCCCCTTTTGGTATGTACCTCATAAGACATCAACAACTGGAAAGGCCACAGAAATACCTCACAAAGAGGAGTACCGGCCTCAAACATATGCCCTATGTAGACCGTCTCAAAAAACTGCAGCTTTACTCCGTTGCATATCGCCTACTCAGGGGAGATTTCCGCCTAACACACAAAGCTACGTCAAACCCAGAGTTTTTAGACATGCTCCACTTAAAGAAATCCCAATCCCTCAGAGCTACACGGTCTAGGGACCTAAACCTCATCACCACAATAAACAGGACATGCTGGAGGGATAGATTCCTGTCCCAGAGACTTCCCATACTCTGGAACAAACTACCTATCTATATCAAACAAAGCTCCTCATTAGCGCTCAAGAAAAATCTTGATGATTAGATGGGAGATAGGAAATTCACCCCGGGGATGACTTCTGTGGCTCTGCTCGACAGTGGCACAGGAAAATAATTTTCTTGGGCGGCAGAAGCCAGGGTACGTTTGGCTAGGCTTATATAGGCCCTAGGGCCAATAGCCTAGTACCTACCTATGATAGGCCCTTGTGGAACATTTCTGTTAAGTACTGTAGAATAGGAGGTAAGCTGAGCACCGTTAAGCCTATCCCCCGAGCCTGGCTCCAGGAACAGTATCTTTTCCACTTTTCAGCATAGGATTTTCTAGTACTAGGCCTCCTAGCCTCCAGAATGACATCCAGCACCTGCTTACGGAGGGATGCTAGAGGAAAGCTCAAGAATTAGCCAGGCTGCAAGGTTCAGGGTTTGAAGCTGAGGGTGCAGAATCTGGCCCACCTGCTGGTACAGTAGGGAAGGGGTCTGAGGCAGGTGCCATGGTTGCGGCAGTGTCATACTGCGCAAGAGGGGATACCAGTGTTGGCGTGGCCAGTCTGCTACAATCAGTATTGTCCTTGGCTTTTCCTGTTTCATCTTTAGTAGAACCTTCAAGAGGAGAGACAGAGGGGTAAAGGCATAAACAGAGAGGCTTTCCCAAGTGAAGGACAGGGCATCCACTTTCCAAGCTTGACTGTGGGGAGTTCTTGTGCAGAATTTGTTCAATTGGTAGTTCTGAGGGGAGGCAAACAGGTCTACCTCTGGAGTCCCCCATTTGTTCAAGAGGTTTAATATTTTGGGTTCTAGTTTCCATTCGTGTGAGTCCATGAGATTTCTGCTTGAGTTGTCTGCCAGTTAATTTAGTTTGCCTGGCAGGAAATGAGCTTGTAGGTGTACTTGGTAGTGCAAGGCTGTGTTCCACAGAGCCATGGCTAGTCTGCAGAGAGGGTACGAGTGGGTTCCCCCCTGCTTATGTACCACACAACTGTGATGTTGTGTCTCTACCAACAGTCGTCCTGGAAGAATACCGTCTTTGAAGGCTGTCAGAGCATTCTGTACAGCCAACATTTATTTTCGATTGTTATGCAGGTGCATCTGTCTCGGGTTCCATTTGCCCTGAATGCACTGCCCTGCCATGTGAGCCCCCCATGCATAGTCTGATGCATCTGTTAGGGTTTGGGTGGCAGGGGGTAGAGTGAAAGGGAGTCCCTTGTTGTGGTAGCAGGCCTCAGCCCACCAAAGGAACTTTGCCCTCATACAAGGAATGATCGAAATCATTGTTTCCACGTTCTGAGAATGTTGATACCATAGGCTTTTTAGATACCATTGGAGTCTTCTCATATGCAGTCTTGCATATGGAATTAGTAGAAAGCAAGAGGCCATGAACCCCAGGGCTTGCAATATCTGGGGTTTTGTAGTCAATAGTTTGAAGTAGGTTGTCAAATAAACTTGTTTCTCTGGAGTGAGGAATGCAATCTGGGAAGCTGTGTTAAAGCTTGCTCCCAGGAATACAATCTGTTGGCAGGGTACTAGGTGAAATATCTTTTCGCTGGTGTACCCCAGAGAGGTTAGAAGTTTCTTTATGAATGACAGGTGTTATAATAGCAAGTCATAGCTTTCTGCCTGTATCAGACAATCGTCAAAGAATGGGTAAATTTGAATATTTCGCTGCCTGCAAAATGCAATGGCTGAACCTAGACACTGTGTAAATATATATCTTCAATCTGTAAATCTCCTTCCAGTGGTGGGAATCAAACCTTGCACCTTGGGGTTGAAAGGCAAACACCTTAACCACTGTGTCACTTGGCCTTACAGGTGTGTTAAGAACAGAGAGGTCTAGGATAGGACGCCAGTTGTTGTCTTTTCTGGGTACCAGAAAAGGTCTTGAATAAAAACCTTGTCCCCTTTGACCTGCTGGGACAGGCTGAATAGCCCTGATACTGAGAGGAGAAAGAATCTGCTGATGGGCCTCCGCCCATTGATTTGGGGGCATGTCTGGCCAACCATTTGGGGTTGGTAGTGTGTGGAAGTGGAATCTGTATCCTTGGGAGACTATGTTCAAAACCCATTTGTCCAGGGTAATGAGTTCCCAGTTTTTTGCATGCAGGGCGAGCTTTCCTCCCAAGGGAGCAGGTAGTTGAGCAGGGCTTGGAAGGGTTAAAGTTAAGTCACTGTTCCATTTTTCCATAGGGGGTGGCTTAATACTCCCTGCTTTGGAAGTGGGAGCCTCCCACTGCTTAGGTCTGTGCGTTGCCTGAGACTGTAGTCTGGGTGGTCTGCTGTTTCTGGGTTTGGACTGAGAAGGCCTGGAAGGGACTGGAAAGGACCAGTTCTTTGAATGCCAACGCCTACTGAATCTGGGAGGCTGTACTTGTAGGAAATCTTTAACCGTTTGCATAGATTTAGCTTTTTCCTCCATCCTTTTGAGAACTCCTGCTTTGTTGCCAAAAAGGCAGTCTTGGTTTAAGGGAGCATCCAGTAATTTAGCTTTAACATGATCTGGCAACTTTAGTTCCTTAAGCCAAGCAGGCCTTCTAAGTACAGACCCAGTGACAGCAGCCCTGCAAGATGCTTCTAAAGCGTCAAAACCACATTGCAAAGTATGTTTACCAACTTGTTTGCAGAATGCATTATATCTTGCAATTCTTTGTGTTTGGCACAGTCAGGAATTAACATAATTTTCTGTTTAAGTAGTCCCATAATATGCTGCTGATACTTTAACATATGAAACTGGCAATTTAAAGCCCTAATGGCCAAAGTAGCAGAAGTGCATCTGTCTAAGGCTCTAGAATCTCTATCAGAAGGGGTAGGATTTTTGGGAGTAATAGCCTTAATGCATTTTGGTCCTTGGGAAATTGTCTCTGGATCCACAGAAGGATTCTTGAAGAGGAACTTGTGAGAGTCAGGTACTCTGTAGTACCTGTCAGGATTTCTGGGAGCTAGGGGTAAAGTGTCTGGGATAAGGCTAGATTCCAAGAAATCATCATCTACAATGTCCAGAACAGGAGGGACAGCTAAAGGCCTGTACTGAGGCAGGAGTAAGAATTCCCCAAGTCTCTTTTTGGACTCAGAGTAATCCTGGCTTTCCCAGCAGAAATGCTCCTAAGACTATGCAAGGTTTCACCGAAAGAAAGATCTTCTGGAGGGGAAGCAGAGGGAATGGAATCCTCTGCATCAGAATCCTCATAAGTAGATAAGGGCAAATCCTGGTAATCAGAAAGAGCATAAATATCAGATTCCTGATCAAAAGAAATCAAAGAAAATCAGTTATAGGTCTCTTAGAGGGGGAGGGCTGGCTTCCCCTAATTAAGGTAATAAGGGCTTCAGCCATTCTAAGCATTTGTTTTTGAAGCATATGGGCCTGAGCCTGCAGTTTGGTAGTCAGTTTTCTAGTAGTAGTACGAGTTTTTGGCCTGGATGAAAGCAATGGCGTCAGTTTAATATGAATGTCTGTAGGCCTGAATATACCCTCAGAAGCCAGTCCCTGCACAGCAGCTCCAGACCCATCCAAGGTAGAGACATCCGCAGGTTCCATAGTCGAAGAAGCATCTCTCGGCATACCGGACTCCAAATCGGTCTCAGTAGAGGCCTGCGAATCTGAAGTAGCAGGTATCAGGGGCTGTAAAAGCACCTGAGTAACGGTGGACTGGCAACTAGCTTAACGGAAGCATCGTCGGCAGTTTTGGACCTATGTGGTCTATTTCTGTCTTTATCCTTGCATTTTTTCAGATCATCAGTAGTCGGATGGCTTAACAAAGCCATTTCGGAGTAAGCAGATAGAGTACGAAAGTAACTGGCTGCAAAAATAGCCCGGCAAAACGTTCGGGTGTTGAACAAGGCACAAAACGGACAGCGAGGCACATCATGGTCTGGGCCTAAACAGGGGATGCAGTATGAATGAAAATCTCTGAGGTATTTGCTTTCCACACTTAAGACAATTGTTAACTTTTACTGACATTGGTTAGAGCAAGAAAAAGGATCCCCAATGGGGTACTTATCTTTTTTGAAGACGACCTGGAGACTGCCAACTGGCACTTGCGAACTGCTTCTGCTTTGGGCACCGCACGGCAAGTAAGACTGATGTAATAGCGTCGGCTGCATGTTTTATACCCCTGACGTCATGGAAGAAGAGACAGCACCCGACGCAGAAATCCGAAGATTCTGGTATTCTGGCCAGCTGAGGGCAAACTGCAGGTAGATAACCCAAATGTGATGACTGCAACAGTGAAACATGAAGAACATCCTTGAGCTAAGTGTTGATTCTTTTTTGGTCTGGTGGGACCTCCTAAAATGACTTAGTCTAGCAGGTTTTGAATTTCCTGGACTGCAGCTTCTCTCTGGGATGTCTGGAAGCTTTCCTTTTTGTTTGGGGGACTCTGGAAAAATGGTTTAAAATAACCTCTGGATATTTTTGGCACCCAAGATTCTTTTTGTTATAGAAGCCCATGCATCTGGGTACAAAGACAAGCATCCCCAGACTGTCTACAGAGGTGAGCAGTCTGGCAAGCCTTCAGGAGCACTGAAAGGGTCTATCCGGAAAAGAATCTTGGAAACCCTGGTTTTGCAGGTCCCCTCTGCCACAAAGATGGCATCTTCTATACGAACTTGCCCCCTCTGCCTCTGAAGGAGTTGTCCCCACATGAATCCTGGAAAGATCTCTGGCACAGAGAAACACATTTTCTTGCCTTCTCCAATTCTGGGAAAAAAGATCACTGAGGTGTAGAATAGCATATCCCGAATGGCAAACAGATTTTTCCATCTTGTTCACTCTGGGAAAGCTTTTCCTTCATAGAAGGGCCAAACACAGATGCTCCAAAGGCAGCATTGATGAGAGACTTGAAGGGCTCTGCAAGTTGCATAAATGCATCCAGGCAGGTCTCTTAATGGAAATGCCTGAACTGGCAACCCATGAGGTACCCTCCCACAGCATGAGATATCAATCTCATGGAAGCACTGGAGATGGATAACGGCCAGCTGTGACTAGGACCTCTTGCAGTCCTCCATAAACGTGGACTCAGAGGAATTTTGAGAGCTCCTTGGTCAAATCCCACTGTATTTTTGTGAAGTGTGCTAAATAATTCAGGGACCTCAAGGTAAAGGTTGCAGAAGCAAATATACACTTTCCAAACCTGTCCAACACACTGGACTCTCCATTGGGGGGGGGGGGTGGACCAAGGAGCACTGCTAGCTCCTTTCTTGTGGCTATTGCCACAAACACAGCATCAGCAGGGACACCTTTGCTCCAAAGGGGCCTGTCCTTCGATGGTGCCAAAACTTTGCCTAGGCATCTGGGAACTGGTTCAACAGAGTTCAGTTCCTTTCAAGCCTGGCAAGAGATAAAAAAACAGAAAGCTTATCCACTGGGGAAGTGACCTAAGATGTAGATGGGCTGGAACCAAAAACTTCCAGAAAAAAAAAAAAAAACTCCTCTGGGGAGGGAGAATCTGAAGACCAGCCACCTTTTTGCACAAGAATTTCCAGGAGGTCTCCAAATGAGATGTCATCCAGTAGAGATATGGGGGACCCTTCCCCTTTATCGAAGTCAGTATCTTCGGTGAGAGACTCCATAGGGGAATGTGTGTGGCTCCTTTTGCACATGGGGAACCTCTTCAGTGGGATAACATGGACAGGTAACTGGAGAAAGAGAGGGGAAGTTACTCAAAGGGGACTGTCTGGATGTCCCTGTAGAGTAGGTCTGATGGGATCAGAGCTCAGACCTGAAGAGAAAAGGGATGTAGTATCCACGGATGAAAGCATAATCTTATCCCTCGGCTGTGAAATCCCTTTCCACTACCTCGAGGGGAGATGGACTGCAAGAAGCAGTGGCTGGCTACACCAAGGCCAAAACCTCCAAAGCAACCAAGCCTTGACCTTTCTTTGATCAGTGCCCTCAAGGAGGACGTTGTACCCGAGCTATCCAGCACCAAAGCTCCAAAGGGCAAGGATGGCTCTCAGAGTTGAACCCAGCCCCCCCACCCCAGATCTGGTGTCAATGCTTTGGCTTCAAGACTCCTCCCAAATCCAAGGGAATAGGAGCAGAACCACTCAGGGAAGCCATTGGGAGTTAGAGACCTTGCTGTCATCGGATCAGACATCAATGCTCAGGCCTCTCAGATCGGAGTGCTCCACCATGGGACGAATCAGAGGAGAGATCACTGCATGAGAAATCTCAAGGGAGACAAGAGATGGAATAATCCCCATCCGAATCTTAGCTCTGAGGAATTTCCTCCTCATCAGTCTCGGAAAGACTTCTGAAGGACCCGATAGACGAGGTTGTTGATTGCAGCCTAGACTCTCTCCTTGTTCTTGTGTGGAGAAACAGGGAAAGGAGTCGATGGGAGACTTTTCAACTGTGAAACCAGATGAGTAGGTTCGAGGGGAGTGTCTGTGTAACACAGACGAAGATTTGGATCCAAAAAGTCAGATCAGATGTTTTCTGAATTTTTTGTGGAAGCTCCAGAGAAGCCACAATCAAAGTCTAAGCTTTTGAAAACTGAACAGATGTCATACGAGACTCAACCTCCGAAGAAGATTTACTAGTTTTACTGGGGGTATCCCCTTAAGGATATGCCTGTCAGACAGTGCTCTAGAATTAAACACAGCACAAACAGGACAGTGGGTGTCAAGGTGTGCTGCTCCTAGGCAGCAGACACACCCCCTGTAGGCATCAGAATTAGGAATCTTGTGCCCACTGGAAGTGCACTTTTTAAAACCCATTGTTTTTTCAGTCATAGCTTGAAAGAAACACGAGAGAGAGAAAGGAAAAGTGAAAGGCCCAGACGTTTTTTTTTTTTTTTTTTTTTTAGAATAGCAAATTACCAGCAATGGTAGAGAGAATACCCTCTAAAGGGTAGAAAAGATTAAAGGAAGAAAAAGACAAGTACCAACCACGGTACATAAGAGACTACCAAACTGTACAGAAAATAAATAAATAAATAAGGGACACAATTGGGAAAGACCTCGCTTATTATGAAAAAAACAGGAGAGTGAGGAGCCAAGTAGTATGAAATATAGTCGCTAAATTTGCAACTACTCACAAAAAATCTACAAAAAACACTATCCCATGTAGTGCTCTGAGAGGGATCCATGTCTGTGCAAGATGGCAGCAAATGATTTCTGAGGTACTGGTAGCTAACTAGGGCATTATGGGTAGAGGGAGGAGCTTGAATGTTGGATCTGAAAACTCTTATGTATGCGGCCAAGTCAGATCCAAGGTTGGATCTGGTACCCACACGTTGAGTAAGAATTAAAAGGACAATATTAGATGGAATGTTTCTGTAACCTTCAGTCAAGCATACGGATAAGAATAAAATGTGCTAAGAGAATGTGCAGTACATAAAGTACAAACAGGCTTGGGAACCAGGGTTAAAGAGGCATGTAGAAACTTATGGAGGTATTATTAGGAGATGCTTCAGACAGTTAATTCGGACTGATAAGCAGAAAGTTACTGCAGTAAAGTCCTCAGATGTTTGGTACAAACACTCGTGAGTGCAAAAATAAGGTCAAATATCCAACATTCTAAAATATTAATTATATTACTCAGAAGCAAAGGAATATATGTTCAGAAGCTATGGACATAATAATTCAGTCAATTTCAGTTTATCAGCACTGTTACTGGAGATAGTAAGATTTGATATTCTGAATAAAGAATTTACAGACAGTATAATGAGTGCAGAAGCTATGGAAATTATAATTCAGTCTATTTCAGTTACGATTTGATTAGGATACATCTACCTCCACTGTACATAATAAAACATTCTTAACTTAACTATAATGTATGCAGACTTTTATTCTGAAAGGTACAAGGCTTGGCACATGGAGACTGGCACCTGTTCAGCTCAGCTCTTGGTAATTAAAAGAAACATTCATGCCAGTCTCATTCCAGTTATTTCTAGTTCATTCCAGTATTCTACAGTCTTATCAATTCTTACGTTGTTTCAATATATGAAGTTAGTACAGTATTAAAGTGCATTGCTTCTTTTTCAAAACATTTATTAGTACAGCTCTTAGACAAATTTCCTTTTGGAAAGTAACTGGATGATGTTAAAAGAAAATTAAGTTACCTCTGTTTCTTCAGCCAGAGCCTCCTCTTCATTGAGGTCTTCTTCAGCTTGAAGAATCAAATAAAAATGGATTAGGTAGATAGAAATTAAGCTCCTGTGCTTTCATAAAATTTGTTCAACCACATTTTTTCACAAAAAATTATTCCACCCATCCAGAGTAAAAAATGAAAATTCACTGCCAAAAAAAAAATTCCTAAAGACAGCCACAAAATAGTTATGAATACTTACAATAATGCTAGATCTGCAAGTAGAGCTCCACCAGCACCCACAGGGCTTAACAAATAGGAGAGAACTGAACTGTTCAGTGAAAAAAAACCTTCCCAGGCTAACTCCACTCTCATTTCTACCACACACTGACCAAATCTTCCTGCCTCCCAAGTGACAGCTAAAATACCTTCTCACACAAAGACACAGTAATACATTTATGTTCGCAAATCTGTTTACAATACATGTTACTAGTACGGGGAACTTTGCTGCAGTATGAATTATCCATGTGAATTTAGTTGCACGCATACATCCATTCTTCACTCTGAATTCTAGAGCTTGTTCAAATGTCATCAAGCGATATGGGCTGCTAATTCAGCACATATCAATCCAACGCTCTGCTAAGATTAGCAGTTCATAACAGTTTTATTCTTTAATTCATTAAAAATAAGAGTGATTAAGCCTTTGTTGTGGATACACACAGCCTACAGTCCCTCAATATGCAAGCTCCCCAAGGACCGGAGCCTAGTAAGTTCATATTATACATGCAATAGGTCCCTCTAGTAAACTAGACTGGCTCAAACAGGGAATCCTAGAACAAAATGCCAATCACTGACTAGCATTCTTTTTTCTACTTCACCTCAAAAAAAAAAAAAGTGGCATTTGATGCGACACTCCCCTCAATCGCTAACCAGGCACACAGACCACAGATTCTCCTAGACTGTGAAATAGCCACAAAGAAGAATTTCCTGGATACAAACTTTAAGACCACTGAGAAGCATGGTTCAAACGGGCCACAGTTATTTTTTCGGTAATTAAACTGAAATCCCATTGGGGAAGACAAAGTTTGAAATTAAACACTCCCTAGCAAAACTATTTCACAATAGTGTGACATGACATGATAAAAGTACAGCAGGAGAAATACAGTAATGACAGAAATACATCCCATTACAGATAAATAGCAAAAGCCCCTTTAGCCAAGAAGAGCCCAGTTAACACGCTGCAGAATGATAACTTCCCCGGCTTCTGTAGATATATTTCCTCTAGAGCACATACCACCTAGAAAACCTCTTATCCTTAGAACACTACTTTCCATTGTTGACTCCCTTAGACATCCAGAAAATATTCAGCATTACCCTCCGGAACTGGCCCTTAAAGGGAGTCAGCCAGAGGCTATTCAGACTGGGATACACTGCAGCCCCAATGACCTAGGTTAGAAGAGTACTTTGCTTTGGCAACAGAGCTGCCCCCTTGTCTAAATGGAATAGCTGGGAAAACCATGTTTGTCTTGGGTGGATGTGGGTTTGGAAATTCCCTGGAGATAAGCTACATAGGAGGGAAACATAGCCACAGGGCAATAAAGACATTCATTCACTATTAGAAAGCCAAGATTAAGAAAAGTACAGTTGTGTACACTTACCATAAAAGTAGCTGTTAGAGTGTAATAACTATTGCAGTCATTACACATTTGGGTAATCCTGCTGGCAGGTTGCCCTCAGTCGGCCTGAATTCCAAAGTCTTGGGTCCTGCGTCAGTTGCAGTCTCCTCTTAAATGATGTCAGGTCGTCAGGGGTATAAAACATGCAGCCAACGCCATTTTCTTTAGTTTTTCTTGCCCCCGATGTCAGGTGCCTCCAAAAAGGTAGCAATGATAGAGATATAGTGATATAGACATATAGAGATAAATAAATAATCTATATACATGCATCAATATAAACTTTACCTTGATCTACAAGCAAATACACCACATAGGTTGTAGAAGGTAGAGAAGGAAAGATAAACTGTAGAATGAAAGGGGGATGGCGGGAGGGTAACCTGGACTGCAGCAGTGAACATAATCTAACATCTACATTTATGGTAAGTGTACACAAACTGTACTATTTTCTTCGTGTTTCACTGTTGCAGTCATTACATTTGGGTAGAGTCCCAAAGCTATGATTGGGAGGCTGGAGATAGACAGCATTAGGAGTGGCTATGAGGCCCTGCAGAACTGCAGTGGCAAAGCCTGCCCTGGATTTAGAGTAAAGTGGCAGATGATAATGGTTTGTAAAGGTGTGCACTGAACTTCAAGTAGCAGCCTCTAAAATGTCTTTAGTTGGTACTCCCTTGAGAAAGAGTGCTGAAGTGGCTGCAGCTCTGGTTGAATATGGCCCAATGCCCTTGGGCACTGGCTTGCCATGCTGTGAATAGCAGAAACGAATGCAGTGGCCTATCCACTTTGAAATAGTCTGCTTGGAGAAGGCCTTTCCTTGTGATCCTGCAGCATATGCCACTAATAATTGCTCTGTCTTGCTGAAAACTTTAGTTTTGTCCACATAGACTCTAAGCCGTCTGTGTACGTCCAAAGAATGCAGAATTCTCTCCCCCTTGTTCTGTGGATTTGGATAAAAAAGTTGGCAAATGAATAGTTTGGTTAAGGGCCACACTGGACACCACCTTAGGCATAAAGGTTGAGTTTGTCCTCAGAGACCCTGTCTGGATAAAAAAATGATAAAAAGGTTCCACAGCCGAGTGCCTGTAGCTCTGACACTAGTCTTGCAGAAGTTATTGCTAGGAGCAGAGCTGTTTTCCAAGATAAAAACTTTATATCAGCAGTAACAGCTGGCTCAATTGGAGATAGGGTGAGTTTTTCCAAGACATAATTGAGGTCCCATGCAGGTATTGGCGATCTCCTTGGAGGAGGCCTTAAATTTTTGGCTCCCCTGAGGTACTGCCTTAATAAAGGATGAGAAAAGATTGCTGGCTCTATTGTAATGAGCCGAAATGGCAGAGGCATGAATTTTAATTGATGAAAAAGATAGGCCTTTGTCCAGCATCTCAGTTAAGTATTGCAAAATCTTAGGAATATTTGGTACAGCTGTATCAGCTCCTTGTGCCCGGTTCCGAGCACAAAATTTCTTCCATTTTCCAGTATAACATTTCCTAGTACTAGGCCTTCTGGCTTCCAAAATGACATCCATCACAGCTTTATTGAGAGGTCTGCTTTGTATGGCTACATTATCCGCCATGCTGCCAGGTTTAGAGTCCTGAGTTGGCTGTGCAGGATCCGATTGTTTTGTTGGGACAGTAGATGAGGTGTTTGAGGTAAGGTCCAGGCTGTGCATTGAGACAAGTTCCTTAAGATCGGATACCAGTACTGGCGGGGCCAGTCTGGGGCAATCAGTATAATCTTTTGTTTCTCCTGTCTGACCTTTAGGAGTACATTGGGGAGGAGAGGCAGTGGAGGAAAGGCATATACCGATAGGTTTTTCCAGTTGAAAGAGAAGGCATCCACTTTCCATGCTTGTCTGTGATGAGTCCTTGTGCAGAATCTTTTAAGTTAGTAGTTGTGAGGGGAGGCAAATAGATCCATGTCCGGGCATCCCCATTTCCTTGTTATCATGCTGAAGACTTGTGGATCCAGCTGCCACTCGTGGGGATCCATGAGGTTTCTGCTTAGTTAGTCTGCCAGAGTGTTTTCCTTTCCTGGCAGGAATTTTACCTGCAGATGAACTTGGGAAGTCAATGCTGTGTCCCACAAAGTCATGGCTAGTCTGCAAAGGGGGTAAGAATGTGTGCCCCCCTGCTTGTTTATACACCACATGACCATAGTGTTGTCTGTCTTTATCAGTAGTTGTCCTGGATGAAGTAGGTCCTTGAAGGCTGTCAGGGCATTTTGAACAGCTAGCATCTTTTCGATTGATATGTAGATGCATTTGGTTTGTGGCCCAGGTACCCTGAATGCATCTTCCTGCCATGTGGGTCCCCCAGGAATACTCTGATGTATCCGTTGTTAGGTTCTGCCTGGCTGGGGGTAATGTAAATGGCTGTCCCTTGTTTTGGTGACAAGCCTTTGCCCACCATCGAAACTCCTATTGCAGGCAGGGAATGAGAGTAATCATTGTTTCCAGGCTGTGACAATGTTGCGTCCAGACACTTTGTAGGTACCAATGAAGCTTCCTCATATGCAGGATGCCATGAAGCCCAAAGCCTGCAGAATTTTTCTTGCAGATAACAGGGCCTTTGTTGACAATCTGTTGAAAGAGGTAGTCAGTTGCCTTTGTCTGGCGTGAGATGAGCCATCTGGGCAGTTGTATTTAAGCTTGCACAAAGGAATATTATATCGAGAGGGTACTAGTTTTGATTTCTTTTTTTGACTGTGTACCCTAGGCATGTTAAAAGTCTTTTCACAAATGCCAGATGCTGTAGTAGAATGTCCTTGTTCTCTGCTTGAATTAAGCAGTCGTCCAAGTAAAGATATATTTGTATTCCTCTGTCTGCAGAAAACAATTACTGGTGCCAGGCACTTTGTAAAGACCCTGGGCGCAGTAGATAAGCCAAAGGGCAGTGCAGAGAATTGGTAATGCACGGAACCAGCCTTGAATCGGAGGTATCTTCTGCATGATTGCCTGATTGGGACATGCAGGTGTGCCTCTTTTAGGTCTAAAGTCACGAGCCAAGCCTTTTTGCCCAGCATGGGCAGAAGCTGCTGTAAGGTCAACACTTTGAATTTTGGTATATCCAGGAATGTGTTTAGAATAGATAGGTCCAGTATTGGTCTCCAGGCTTTGTCCTTTCTGTGTACCAAGAACAGTCTTGAGTAAAATCCTTGTCCCTGCTCTTGCTGTGGTACTTGTTGAATAGCCCCCATGTCCATGACGGATGAGACATGTTTTTGTGCCTCTGCCCATTGATTTTTTGGCAGATCTGGCCAACCATTTGCCTTTGGCAGGGTATGGAAGTGAAACTTGTAGCCTTGTGACACTAGGTTTAGAACCCACTTGTCCTGGGTTATAATGTGCCAATTTTGAGAAAAAAGTGCTATTTTTCCCCCTAAAGGTGCTGCCAGGAGATAAGTGCTTGGTGCAGCAGGGGGAAGTCATTGGGACTGTTTCCTGTATCGTTGTGATTTGTCTTCTCCACTTTTGGAGGTAGAAGCACTCCATTGCTTTGACCTGTATGAACCTTGCGCCTGGGATCTACCTCTAGAGCGTCTGGATCTGCCCCTTTGAGGTCTTTGTGATACTGGAAAGGACCAATTCTTTGTAGGCCAGTGTCTACTAACCCTAGGTGGCTGTACTTGTAAAAAATCTTTTGACAGTTTGCATAGATTTAGCTTTGTCCTCCATTTTCCTTAACACCAAAGTATCATGCTGTAAAGTTGCATCTAATAATTTAACTTTGACATGATCAGGCAGATTTTGTTCCTTTAATGCCTCCTAATTACAGAACCCATAACTGCGGCCCTGCAGGAGGCCTCCAGAGAATCAAAACCACATTGCGAAGAATGCTTTCCCACTTGTTCAGCTGCATGCAATAAATCCTGCATTTCCTTGTTTTCTGCACATTCAGAGAGTTTAACATTTTGTGTTTAAGCAATGTCATGACATGTTGCTGATATTTGAGCATATGAAACTGACAGTTTAAGTACCTTATAGCCAAGGTAGCAGATGTGTAAACCTTTTTTCCCCATCTATCCAGTGCCCTGGAATCTCTGTCAGAGGGGGTAGGGTTTTTTTGCAGCGAAAGCCTTAACCCCTTTGGGACCCTGAGAAATAGTCTCTGGGTCTGCAGTAGGGTTTTTGAAAAGGCATTTATGAGAGTCAGGAACCCCGTAATATCCGACAGGCTTAACAGGAGCTGGAGGTAAGGAGTCAAGGGACAGACTAGACTCTGAAAACACATCTACAATGTCTAACACAGGTGGAATGGCTAGAGGCCTGTGTTGAGGTAGTAAAAGTAAGTCACTGAGCCTCTTTTTAGATTCTGAAAAATCTTGACTCTCCCAGTGGAAATGCTCCCTCATGGTATGCAAGGTTTACCCAAAAGAATATTCCTCAGGAGGAGAAGCTGAAGGAATAGATTCTTCAGCATAAAAATCCTCATAGGGGGGAAGTGAATATTCCTGATCAGAAGAAATAGAAACCTGATCTGAAGATTCATAGTCTGTCTCTTGCCTAGGCCTCTTATCAGGAGGGGAACGGGAACCCCTGATCAAGGTAATCAAGTCTTCGGCCATTTTCAGCATCTGTTTTTTGGGCATGGAGGCCTGTCCATGTTGCTCTCGAGTTTGTTTCTTTGTCTTTGAAGGTGCTTTAATCTTTGCCTTTGAAGCTGAAGTCGGTTTAATGTATAGATGTTTAGGTCTGAATACACCCTCAGAAGCCAGTGCCTGCTCAGTGGCTCCGGACACATCTGAGGGAATAGTGTCCGAGGCTCCAATACCTTGAGTTTCCAGCGGCATAGCCGATTCCACATGGGAGTCGGTAGCGGTCTGCGACTCTAAAGTAGCGGGTATCAGGGGCTGCGGAAGCGCCTCACTGAGAACCGGCAACTGGCTTAGGAGAAGCTTTGTCGTCTGTTTTGGGCCTCTGTTTTCTATCCTTTTCTTTTTCTTTGCGTGTTTTGTGAACTCCGGTAGTCAGATGGCTATCAGACGACATTTTATAATTAAATCTGCACCCAAAATAGTTTAATGCAAAATCATACCAACGCTTAATAGTGTGTTGGTTAAATCTAGCACAAAACCGACAACTGGAAATGTTGTGGTCAGGGCCTAGGCAAGGAATACAGCAAGAATGAAAGTCCTTATGAGGTATTTGCCTTCCACAAAAAATACAATTATTAACTTCTTCTGACATCAATCTGAAGCAAGTAAAAAAAGTTCCCCAATGGGGTACTTAGCTTTAATGAAGACTTCGGATCTGAAACTCGAACACGAAAATTTCAGGAGTCGGCTGACCGGCACTTGTGAACTGCTTCTGCTTCGGGCACCGCGCGGCAAGAAAGACTAAAGAAAATTGTGTCGGCTGCAGGTTTTATACCCCTGACGACCAGACTTCATAGAAGAGGAGACCACAACCGACGCAGGACTCAAGACTTTGGAATTCAGGCCGACTGAGGGCAACATGCCAGCGGGATTACCCAAATGTAATGACTGCAACAGTGAAACATCTGCTCCAGCTAGGTATATCTCTCTGACACAGACGCCCCATCAGTGGAATATGCCCATCTCTGTCTCTGAAGTCTATCTTTGGGTTCTGCTTAATTTGTGTGCTACTGCAGTCTGGAACAATGAGACATAGGAGGCCTGAAGATGCATTTCCAGCTGGGAGGCTACCTCCAAAGCAAATACTGTCAGCTTACACAGCTGCCAACAGCACGTACTCTTACCGGTTTATGTAACACAACACTGTTACTGTATGCGATAACTACACTCCCCAGACAAAATACTGACTTGAAAGCTCTTAAGGCTAGAATCAAGGCCATCCCTTCCCTTCACACACATTCTTGTTCACCAGGTACCTCTTCCACACTCCATGCTCTTAATTGGGCTAAATGCACTCCCCAGGTCAAGCCCAAGGCATCTGGAAATACCCTTAATGTATTTCACTTCTTGAAACTATGACATGAACTCCTAGACAGAGGAAACCAGAAGAATCATTTGTCACAGAGGGTAGTTGCACTTTTGCATAGATCAAGGAACTATAGAAAAAAAAGTTAAGTACTCACCATAACATTCCACGTTGGTAGTCCATCTCACCCTTCATTTTTACATATGGGTTCAGAGCCGATCCTCGGCTCCAATTCTGCCTATTTTCAAGCTTTAAGACTTCTGGTTGGCTCGTGGCTAAGCAGGTATCCCATAGTGCACCAGTACAAACCCCATATCTTGTTTGCTGCTCACTAGAAGAAATAACCATAACAGACAAACCAATACTAAAGGGTCTCCAACCAAAGATAATCAAATTATTATCTCCAGATCTTCCAGGATGGGGGCAGGAGGGCTGGTTGGTAAAAATGAAGGGTGAGATGGACTACCAACATGGAACGTTATGGTGAGTACATAACTTCTTTATGTTGTACAGTCCAATCTCACCTTCGTTTTTACATATGGGACAGCATCCCTAGTGCCTTATTCTTGGGTGGCTCACTAGAAAATACTCCTAAGCACTGTGGAGCCAAAAGATGCTCTACCCCTGGAAACTAAATCCAATTTATAATGTGCAATAAAAAAGTGTGAGGGGTAGCCCATGTAGCTGCTGCACAAATATCATCGTGGGACCCTGGCTTGAAAGGCTGCAGAGGTAGACAGCGATCTGGTAGAATGAGCCTTGATCCTGCAGGGTAAAGGTCTGCCCTCTGAAATGTAGATAAAGGCTATGCAACTGGAAATCCAGTTAGATAGTGTCACTTTAGAAACTGGCAAGCCCAATATTGAGTCAGAAAAGGAAATGAATAGTTGATCTAAATTGCTAAAATTCTTGGTCCGCTGTAAATAAAAATGTAGTTGTCTATGAATGCCCAAGCTGATGAAAACAGTATTTCAGCTGCATTACAGTGATTAGGGAAGAAAACTGGGAGTCCAATGGATTGACTTAAGTAGCAGGGGAGCAAGCAAACATTGGGGACAAAGGAGGGATCAGTATGCAGTGACAGCCTGTCTTTGTGAAAGATCAAATAAGGTGGCTTAACATACAAGGCTTGTAGCTCCGATACCAGTCTAGCTGATGTGATGGCTACCAAAAACAAAGCTATCAAGACAAAAATTTCAATGAAGATGAGTGGGAAGGTTCAAACGAGGAAGAAGTCAGGTGGACAACACAAAATTTAAATCCCAAGAAGCCACAGGTTCTTGCAGCGGTGGTCTGAATAGAGTGGCTCCTTTCAAAAAGGTCTTGCATAGCTTAGGAGACATTAAAATTGGTATCCGGACACCCTAAGTGAAAATAAGAAATTGCTGCCAATTGGACTCCGATAGTGGCAACGGCAGATCCTTGCTGAAAAAACTTGAAGAGAAATTCCAAAATCACAGGGATAGCAGCAGTGTGGGGATCTACACTCATTTTCTGTGCCCAAATAGAAAATATTTTCCATTTGCTGCCATACACAGCCTCCTAGTTGAAGGTTTAAGGGAGGACATAAGAATATGTGATACTGAAGACGATACATCATGAAGCCTGACTAGGGATGGAACTGGAGCAACCACGCTGTCAATTTGAGGGTGTGAATTGAGGGATGTAGCGAACATGACATGCGAGTCAACAGATCTGGAGCTGGGTCCAGGATCTAAGGATCATCCAGGAGAAGAAGCTCGAGAAAGGGGAACCAGACCTGGCGAGGCCAGGAAGGAGCAGAGGATCAAATTGCTTCCCAGCCGACTGGCTTTCTGAATCACTTTGGAAATGAGAGGAAATGGAGGAAAGGCATACAGAAGTCCCATGGGCCAATCGTGAGCCAGAGCGTCTCTGGGTGTCTTCCCTAGAGGGGGAACTAGGGAAAAAAAGCTGCTGCATTTGGCATTGACTGGACTGGTTAAAAAGGTCACAAGGCTGTCCCCAATTTCGGAAAATCTGTTCCGCTGTTTCCCCGTTTCAGAGACCACTCGTGGGGCAGTAGAATCACCCAGCTGAGCTTGTTGGCTATCACGTTGGTAGTCCCTGGAATGTGCGTTGCACCCAGAAAGCGCTGGGAAGAAGTCGCCCATTCCCAAACTCGCATGGCCTCTCAGAGTGGGTAAGATCTGGTACCACACTGTTTGTTGATATACCAAACTACCGACATGCTGTCTGATTGTATTGCAATAGTCCCTAGAGGAAGAAGGTCTTTAAGTGCTTGCAACGCCAGGAGCACCGCCCTCAGCTCCAGAAGATTGATATGTAGGTGAGCCTAGTGTTCTTGCCATGTGCCTTGGACAGTCCTGCCAAGATAATGCCTCCCCACCCGATCTGGGAAGCATCCGTGGTCACAGTGGCAACGGGGTGGGCAGGAACAAAGGGGGCGCACGTGATCAACTGGTTGGGAGCTATCCACCAAAGAAGGTCCTTCTTGCATGATTCCGTCAGCAGGATAGGATGACTCAGCGGGAGATATTGGAAGGACCACTGGAGAATTCTCATGTGCAACCTGGCTAATGGTACTAATAGAATGGTGGAAGCCATAGCCCCGAGGAGTTGAAGAACCCACTTCGCTTTGACCTTCCGCAACGGGAGAAAATGTTGAATTTGAGAGATTAAGTTTTCTGCTCTTTCGGCGATGAGGCGAGCTGTCATGTTCACCGTGTCTACCTCTGCACCTATAAAAATCAGATTGAGAGGGCAATAATGCAGATTTTTCCCCAATTTATGGAGATCCCTAACGGAGCACAAAGTTGAATAGTGGCGTCCCTGTTTTGGAGGAGTAGATGCCTGGTGGGGGCATTTAGGAGCCAGTCATCCAAATACAGAAACACCTGGAATCACCAACGTCTCCGGTGAGCTGTCACTACTGCCATGCATTTGGTGCTGTGATGAGACCAAAGGGCAGAGCACGAAACTGATAGCGACTGGCTCCCAGCTGGAAGCCTAGAGGACTCCTGGACACCTTGTCCATTTTTATATGGTAGCAGGCGTCTTGGAGATCTAGACTGCACATCCAATAGTTTTTCCCCAACAACGGGAGTATCAAATGCAGTGCTGCCATCCAAAACTTATCCTTCACAGATTCATTTAATCTGCCGAGGTCCAATATTGGCCTCCAATCTCCAGTTCGTTTTGGTACTAAAATGAACCTGGAGTAAGTTTGGGACCCTATCTGGTCTGCTGGGACGGACTGGATGACTCTAAGAGCAACTTGTTGATCTCCACAGTTGCCCGATCCCTGTGATTGGGTGGTACATCTAGGATCTTCTTGGGAATAAACGGTGGAAGGGAAAAGGGTATGATATAGCCTCTGGTAACAACTCTTTGTACCCACTTGTCTTGAGTGATATTTAGCCAGGCTTCTGGATACAAAGAAATGCGACCCCCGACCAGCCCCAGAGAAATGCAGTTGGGCCCCATATCAGGAGTGTTGATAAGGCCGTTCCCAGAAAGGGATCACGGCCTTGCTGGTATTGCAGACTGCCCCTGCCTCTACGGCGACATCTCCCATTTCTTCCTCCTCCTCTGCCTCTGAAGGAGGGCTCACCCTGTGTGTCCGGAAAGACCCTCCGAGACTTTTTAAAATCACATTTTACCGCCCCTTTGACCTTTGGGGTATGGTCGAGAGGGAACAGTAAACCATACTCCCATGGCAGAAAGAGTCTTTCCTTCTTGCTCACACAGAGTGAGTGTATCCTTCACATTAGAACCAAACAATGAGGAGCCATCAAAGGGGGCATTGGTGAAAGTAGACTTGAACAGTCCCACAAAATTACACAAGCGCATCCAGGAGTGACGCCTCAGCGCAACTCCTGAACCTGCTGCTCTACTCACTCCATCAGTGGCAAAGGAGATGAGCTCATGGAGGAGTTAACTATAGAATTTAAGGTGGACAACTGAGCAGAAATCTTGTCAAGGACTCCCTCAGTACACGCACCTTGTATAGAATCTCCTAACTCTTTGAGGAGATCCCTCTGTAATCTCACGAAGTGAGATGGTTCTAACGACTGAAGGGTAAATGCCGCTGAACTAAAGATTCGCTTCCCAAATCTGTCCATCTGTCGAGAATCCTTGTTTGGCGGATGAACAGAGAAGTAGTCTCCCGCCAGCTCCTCCTTTGCGGCCGCCACCATGGCATCTACGGGAACATCCTTAGACAAAAAAACTCTTTACCAGGAGGGGCAGACAGAAACTTATTGGTCTCCTGGGGACTGGCTCCACAGCATCGGGAGTATCCCACACCTTTCGACTAACAGGATCTATCAGTTTGTCAAAAGGTGGAGACACTTAACAGGCAGAGGATTGAGACCCGAAAGCCTTCAGGTACACCGGACTCATCAGAAGGGTTTACAGTGGGACAGTCGCACCTCTGCTTAAGGATCTCCAGGATGTCTACGAAGGAGACATCAGAGGATGACTTGGGGGACCACTCCAACTCAGAGGTCAGTGTCCGATGTCAAAGACTCATCCTAGGAGTCACCATGCTTCCTCTTACATAACCTCTTCCGGGGAAGCTCCTCGAAAGGACATTCCAGGGAGGCCTCAGAAGAGAGAAAGCCACCAACCGATGGCGCCTGAGGCTGAGAGCGAAGTGGGTGCTCTCGGGGAAGACTGCTGGCACCAATGAAAATAAGACCGCACACTCATCATCATCTCAAACGTCAACCTCTCCGGCTCCGGCGACCTCCCCCTCTCCGAAGAGACAAAGGTTGACGTCTGAGCCAGAGTTTTCGGCTCTGAGGTGGATGCAGGATCTAAGCTCACCCTGGTCGACGCACCAAGAGGACAGGGGTCCAGGGAAGTAAATAGTGTGGGAAGAAATAACCAGGGAATTGTTATGGCTAGGCTTGTATAGGCCCTAGAGCTGATGAGCCTAGTACCAACCTATGAACCTATAAGGCTCGGAATCGAACCCTCTTCGTTGGCACCGACAGGAGAGCTTCAGTCCCTGGACATGACAGATTGCACAGACTGTGTTGGAGTCGAAACCGGCTCCAAAGCAGTCACAAAGGGAGCTGGAACAGATAGTTCCGCTGGTGGCACCAAGCACTCCGGCTCCGAAAGGCCAACATGGCTCTGAGGAGGAATAGCAAACAAGGGCAAAGCTGGATTGACTGGCTCTGGAGCAGACTGGGTCGCAGCCAACAATAATTTTGGTAAAGCAGACTACTTTAAGAGTCTCAACACTACCCTTTCCACATCTTCTACCAAAAGGCTCCTGGAAGACATAGTAGGGGATCTTGACCTAGGGGGCACTGGAGACTTCAGTAACATGGAAACCGGTAGGGAATCGACAGACGGGTTCCGAGCAGCAGATTCAACTGCTGATTCAATCGGTTCAGAGGTTGACTCCTAAACACTTGGAACAGACTGACACCATAATGGTGTGCTCCTTCGGCTCCGAAGGCTGTGCAGTCAAGGAGGCAGATTTTGACTGTTTAGGAGTCGGCTCCAAGACACCAGCCAGTGTCTGAGAAGGCCTTTTTGAGGACTTAGATTTGCCAGACTTGGAGGAAGCCGAAGAACTGAATAGAACTTCCTCAAAGGATGGTTTTAGTGGACCCTTGAGTATAAGCTTGTTCTTTCTCTCCTGTAACACCCTAGGAGAGAAAGCATGGCAGAACAAGCATGATTTCTGCAAGTGGATGGCCCCTAAACAGTAGGCACAGCTACTGTGGCCATCCGTTAAAGACATCTTTTGGGAGCATTTCATGCACTTCTTAAAACCCGAAGGTTTGTGCTCCTTACTCTCTTTAGACATTCCACACACACGCAACACCCAGAAAGGAAGAAGGGGAGAGGACTAGGTCATCCAACTAAAACGCGTCTAGCCCTACAGAAGGAAGTACCACGAGGACTAGGTCCCCTAACTTAAACAGGCCTAGCCCAGTGGAACAGAAAACTAGGTCTTCAAATTTAAACAGACCAGAAAAGGCAAAAACTCACGCACACAGAAGCTGCAATGACTATTAGTAAAAATGTAATAATAATAATACTAGCTAGCGTACTAGGGAAAGAAACCCTAACCCTAAGTAATTAACAAGCGGATCCCCTCCAAAAATACAATCTATGAAGAAACTAAGTTGACTGTCAAATGGAGACCCAATAACGGTCAGAAATAACAGGAGCCCCTGCTAACTATGAGTGGAAAACCGCCAAAAACGAACACTCTACCCGATATAGAAAAAAACAAGGTGCGACGGCACCTACAAGTAACTCTAAACTGGCACACAGGATACCAGACTACCAAGTTTAAACTAAGATTGCACCAAAAGGGCAAACAACGCAACTACCTAGGATAATAGAAACCCTAACACAATATTAACTCTAATACTATATTTAAATAGAAAAGAATTTGACACTTAGCCAGAGCCAAGAGTAGCACGACCGAACTAGTCAATGGGGCAAATGAGATCTAGGGTTTGTAGTGGTGCACTATGGGATAACTGCTTAGCCATGAACCAACCAGAAGTCTTAGAGCTTGTAAATTGGCCGAGTCAGAGCATAGGATCGGCTCCAAACACGTATGCAAAAATGAAGGTGAGACTGGACTACACAACATCAGTTCTTAACTACAGCTTAGCTATGAGAATCAAAGCTAGAGGACATGTAACCCACAACATCCTAAGGAAGACACGGGCTGACTGGCAACATCTTTGTCCAAGGTCTTTAAAGGACTCCTCTAAATTATCTGGTTCTGAGCTTTGGTTGGTACATCAAGTACCTAGCAGTGGTAGAATCAAGGCCTGAAAGCTGGCGCCATACCTCTCAACTGTCCAGATTTTTGCCTTATATTTTTGGCCTGTTTCTCATACAATTGGGGTTTTCTGGCAAATCGAAGACTGAAGTCAGAAAATAATGGCAGACATTTGAATTTCACACTTCATATCCTTCAGAAAATTCATGTCAATGCAAAACCGGTTATACCATCAACTTTTTAAATACTGCTCTAATAAAGAGTGTCCCTATTTTTGAGCCTCTGTACCCCCATTAATTGTGTCTTTACCCAGAGTTCTTGCTCTAACAGATTGAGAGGTATGGCTGGCACTGATGGCAGAACTTATGACAAAAGCAGCACACTTTTGGGAACCATGACATCAAGAGCTGGACACTTCAGATTCCCTTAATTATTAGAGCTGAAACCACACCTGATGAGGAAACAGTAGTAGGTGGAATGGAGTTCCTGTCTGCCCTGGTGGCAAACACGGACAGAATAAGACCCATCTCGACTTGACGCTGCAGCACCTTGGAGTAGTCTGTACTCACGGTCACAATCTTGCAAGAAGAGGTGGACCTTAAGGATGTTACAAAGTCATGTCTAAAGGCTGAGTGTCTAACTCAAGTTCTAAAGCTGGCGACACACTGCAGGGCACAAACACCACAAGAACTTTAAGCAGACTCCAAGCTCTAGTCTGTGTTTGAAAGTAACAGAAGAAACTGAATGGCAGTGAAAGGAATTATTCCTAGGATGCAGAAATTGCGCAGGGGGAGCAGACAACTCATCCATTAACCCCCATCTCTAGGCATTACATTTTTCAACAGAAGGGAGGATATGTGTTGGTCTCAAAGGGTACTTATCAAATCCTGCACAAATATTAAAGGATGAAGACAAAAAAGTTGTCAGTCCCGAGACTTGTCTTTTGACTATATCTGGGGTGTTTTAGAACCTCAGTACTTTTTGTTACCAAGATAAGGAAATGCACCTCTATCACAGTCAAAAAGAGAGAGAAGGAAGCTGAGCAGGACCCTAAACAAAAAAGCCTCTAAAGAAGGAACAAACCTTAAACAAAAACTGTAGTGGGAAGATGGGGTCTGGGGAAATAAAGGGCTTTTGGGAGGAGAAGCTACCTACAACAAATGAAAGTATCCAAAAAAACAAAAAAAAAATGGGGGGAAAAAAACAGAAAGGTCTAACCTCCAATGAGTCATTATACCAAGAAAAGAATAAAGAGCACTTATCAAAATACTAGTAAATTTTCCAAAACAAGGGCCTGGGACAATCTGCCGATGAACTGCTCATGAACAAAGATGATATTAGCATAAAGCATTATAACACAAGGGAAAAGAGGAGCCTGATAAAGCTTATTTTGGTGCCAAGCTGACCTGAGCCAGTGATACAAGTCCTAGCGGGTGAAGAGGATGGACTAGATCATCCTAGATGAATCTAACTGTCCTCCCCCAAAAAAAAAAAAAAGTTACCCCCTCCCCCCCCTTACTAGTTAGCGATGACTGCAATACTAACATTTAATAAATAAGAACTGGTACGCAGAAATTGGGAAATGTCTCCTCTTTTCTAGACTATACCTATACCAGTGACACAATATATTTGCGGCTTAAATGACGGACGATTTTGATGGCACTATAAATATCAATAAATCTACAACATTACACTAACAAACCCAAATCAAATTCCACTTCAAAAAGAAAAATGTTAACTAAACAGATTGAAATCAAGAGGACCAGACAACATAGCTGAACAAGCATCTACAACTAAGCACAACATGCTATTCTTTAATTTTGTTAGAAGAGAGAAAGACACCAAACTGGAAGGAGCAGACTGTCAATTTACTACTACCTGGTCCCTCAATTAATACCAGACACCAGTACGGACACATGTGGCAATTACAAAAATTATACAAGTACTATACCACTGTCCTAAATGAATGATGTTACACTACAGATTAATAGACACCCACAGCAACAGATGATTTATAACTTTAACTCAGACCTGGCAGCACTGTTTGCAGTTTCTCATGCAACAAATAATTCATTGCATATTAATGCAAAATACATTTACTGCAATCAAATGTTCCACAACTCTGACATTAGGATACAGTGATCTATATAACCCAAAATACTTATCATCCTTACCAGTTCTTGTAAACCGTGCTCCATTTGACAAGGGCAACTCCAAATCAATTTTTGGCTAGACCTAGATGTACATCACAGTTTACTTGTTTTCCAAAGGTGAAGGAAAATCAAGGAAGCTACTGTACAAATAAAATTGGCTTTCCTATTGAAAAAAAGCTGAAATACTTTTAAACAGTTCCTGTGGTTTTGATAACAGAAGGTACATTCAGAAGGCCATTTGTCAAAGACAAATTTCCAAAGTTCTTCAGTACCGGATTATAACCATACCTCAACTGAGTGCATGTCTATGCAAAGTAACAGGTATTCTCCAGAATACAAGAGAAAGAAAAACTGGATTAAGTAAATGTACTTAAGATAAGTGCACAGAAACCGTTTTAGAAGACAAACCAAGACAGACTATGCTTGCAATTCTGAGATCAGTTCTGACAAATGCTACCGCCATCAGAATAATGAACTTTCCAGAAAGGAAATTTCAAATCCTGACTCAAGATTCAAACAGTATCCATGGCAATGTCCTACAGAGGTACTGAGTCTCACAGACACCACAACAATAACACACCTTTGAGAGAGACCTCATAAATAATCTTAAAGCCAAAGAAAATTAATAAATGCCCTTTTAGAAACTAGAAATGACAGCTCAAAATTATATTGACTCGCTGATGTTCTTGAATTCATAAAACTGCTGAATGAGATGCACAGAATGGATCCAATCCTTGGGCAGCACCCCATATCATAATTGTCTATGCATTTTTTTTGTACAATGTTTCTGACAAGATTTTACTATTAATATAAGAAAGGAAGGATTACCACTACCAGAAGCAGAGAAGCTAAGCAGCCAGGCAAAGGGAGTAAGTAACTTCAGTGTACTGTCCATTAGCACAACTCTTGTCAATTTCAAGATGAGCCAAAAGTAGGAAGAGCCACACCTGCTGGGGCCAGTATGTTATGAGCATTAACCTTTAATGGAATCAGGAATACCAAATAACACCAAGTCATCCTCTGCAAGGAAGGGTAAACCTGTCTGATGGACATCTGCAATAAATAAACTATATAATAAAAGGAAAAAAATACTGTCCAAGACCAAGAAGAAGCAAGTGCCCAATTGGAAGCAATGTCTCCTTAGCCTGAACAAGCAAATAAGAGCACTAGTGAAATCCTCCAAAGCAAACAAAGTCCAAATTGCCAACATCTACTACAGGCAATCGTAAGGCCTTCTTCACAAATGTCCGCAACCTCAAAGGAAACACCCAGAGCTGTTCAGAACTGGTGGTCAAGGACACCACATATACCAATTCTGTAGATATAGCAAACTTGCTGGCTGACAGATTCAGCGAAAACTTTACCCCTCTGCCCCCCATCCGTAAACTATGACATCATCAGTACCTGCCCCCTTACCCTTATATCTAGGGGACAGGTCACCACTGCTCTCTAAGGCAAAAAATACAGCCTCCATGGGACCCAACAACATCCCAGGATGCATCCTACGTGAACTCAGGCAGGAACTTGCAGCACCATTAGGCACCCTATTCAACCAAAGGCCAAGTAGTGTCTTCATCCCAGTTGAGTGAAGAACAGCCTCGGTCATCCCTTTAGACAAAGGTGGAGTGTTCACCGATCCGGGAAATTATAGACCCATCAGCCTAACTATCCTGATCTGCAAGGCCATGGAAAGGATTATCATGGACCTCTAACAAGGACATTGGCAACCTCCAAACACTTGATCCCACACAGTTTGTCTTAGTCAAAGGGAGGTCGCCTTAAATTTGGTCAACTTCTTTGAGACAGTCACCAAAGCCATGGTCGAAGGGAAGATAGTGCACACCACCTACCTTGACCTGACCAAAGCCTTTGACACTATTCCCCACTTGGGCATAATAGATGAACTCGCTCAACTAGGCATCAATCCATATGTTACCACATGGGTAGCAAACTAGCTCACCGATAGAACCCACATAGTCAAAATAGGGGAAGCAACCTCAACCAGTAGACCTGTAACAAGCGGCATACCCCAAGGTTCTGTCTTGTGGCCTCTTATTTGGAATATACTTTTCTGACGTGCAGGCCAAAACCAAGGGGCTATGACTGACCAAGTTTGCAGAGGACTGCAAGCTAGGTGCAGCCATCAATTCCTCTAGTGATATGGACATCTTCCAAGAGGGTCTCACTCAGACGAATGACTGGTGCCAGAAACATGGCCTCAATCTTAACACCAAAACATGCATCATCATCCCCCAACTTAAGCCTGGCGGTAGACTGTGAGATCTTAACATTCTAGAACAGCAAGAGAGTAGTTGGATTATTAGGTTACACAGCAACACACCACCAGGTTTGAATACCTCTATCCCTTTAAAACCCTTTCTTAAAGGGCGGAGACTATTTAAGTGATTTTATTCTGTGACAGGTTAGTTTGAAATGCTATGTATTTTATAAGCAGTGTGTGTGAATTTGTATTTTTCATATGGTCTGAAGAAGTGCTCATGAGAGCATGAAAGTGCTTACCATTCATTAAACTAGTTTTTATCACATCTGCCTTGGTTTACCTTGTGGATTTTTGGAAGTTTTTTGAACATACAAAAATACTTTCCAAAATAATCCACTGCTTTGGACTGCTGGACTCTGGTGTTGGGTGCCCCTTAAATCAGTTGCTGAATCGCTGCATTTTGGGAGGCCTTAGGGGACTGTCTTTTTTCCTAGTAAAAGTTACTGCACTCATATTTTTACGCACAGCATTAATAGTTACTTGCAGCATTAATAGTTACTTTAAAGGATATCCATTAGTAGGACCACCACCCATGAAGTTTGTTGGATAGCCCTGAAGGTTTTTGAAGTGTTCTGAGGAAGATGTGCTTTGTGGACCATCATCCCCCTGATGCACGATCACCAGGCCCTTCCCAAACTTGGTTCATAGGGTGATGCAATGTAATCATACCTTCTTTCTTACAGGATCAACAGATGGCAATTCAGTAAGTGACTCAAATAAAAAAAAAGAGCTTGATCTTCCATGTAGCCTTCCTTGGATTCTCTAGAGTGGCAAACTCCAAAGATGAGGAAGGCTGTAGTTTTTAAGCAGGAACTATAGCAGGCCCTGGACTCCTCCTCCCTACTAAATAAGATGCAGGCTCACTCAAACTTTCTCATAGAAAACAGTAGCATGGCTAGGATATGGCAAAGGAGAGGCAACTGATCTGGGTGTAAAGTGTTAGAAGGCCGACTGGCTGATCTGGGTTGCTCTTCAGTGTATGATGCCATTTATAAATAAAAATGCCAGTGCTGCATTTTTGGTTAAAAACCGAATGTGCTGTATTTTCAGCAGTGAAGATATGTATGGGCACCCAGAAAGTAATATTTAACATAAGAGGGTAGATTCTTAAAAAGATGTATGAAAATATTTGGCATGGAAGACGTCAATTCAGTCGTAGAAGTTGAGTGAATTTACATATTACTCAAAATACAAAAACTGGGCTAGGCTAGACAGAACTTTCTTAAATGCACATGTTTCTGTGAAATCTGAAAGTTTTGATACACATCCAATAACTATTTCAGATCACAATCCAGTAATAAACTAAAATAAAAAAATAGGGTCATGAATTAAAAATGAGATACTAGCACCTGCCCACCTATCTGTTGAAAAGACAGGAATTTAATGAATGGGTAAGGGAAATAATTTGGGAGTTGCTACAGAAGACAGAAATTTCTTCTGAAAATACAACTAGGTAATGGGACAAAATTAAGTGATATTTAAAAATGGTGGAAATGAAAGAAAGAGAAATGGTTAAGAATCACTTAGCGAGACTGACAAATATTAGAGTATTACAGAATATGGGGACGCTCACAGAACAAAAGGAGTAATTGCAGAATGCCAAGCAGAAAATAAAGGATTACCTTGATATGATTTTTGATAATGTCAGAGCACAAAAACTTTTAGCACAATGACTCTGGCAACAAAAAGTAGAAAGAGTTGTCGCCAAGCTTAGGAAGTCTACAAAAAGGAAGATAACAGAATTTGTAGAGGTACTAAAAATATTTCATACATTTTATGGAAGTCTGTATAAAGCAGAGGAAGATAACAGAATTTGTAGAGGTACTAAAAATATTTCATACATTTTATGGAAGTCTGTATAAAGCAGAGAAATATGGAGATCAAATGGAAATATTTATAGAAGAATAAATATGCCAAGGTTAGAGGTAGATAAGCCTCAATTAACAGTTAGGATAGGAGGAGATGAGATAAAACGGTGATGTACAACCAATCCACAGGAAAGTCCCCAGGAATAGATCCTATTCCTGTACAAGCTTGGAAGCTAGGCAGTGAAAAACATAAGAGATCTGGAAGGCTTAACAGTATTTTAAGAGGAGAAGCACCAACATCCTGGAAGAAACTGGTGGTGGCTGTGTGACGTCCAGATAATATCCCACTGAACTGCCACCAAATAATGTGAAGTCTCCCACTATCCTGGGTCAGTAACGAAGGAGCTTCAAACCTCACTACTGACCTCTAATGTGTCACTTAAACCAGGACAATTTTCCCCCCAACAGCACAACAAGAACACTCTCTATAGTCTGGGACTAGACTGTATTCTTTTGTCCACCCCTCATACAACTCATTATTACACACTTTAGAGCAATATGTCCCAGCTTAAGATCTCCGATACACTTGCACTTAAATCTCACACATCCTAACACTTATGGGAAAGCTGGACAGATTTCTAGCGGTGTCCCTTCCCCAAAACTACATGGTAATGAGGTCACCAATCAGTGGGTCTTCGTGCCCTAATAAAGGAGCGTCCAGTTTTGAAAATTATATACTAAAACAAATGATAGCAAATTATCTAAGTAGCCAGGCTTTCAGAACAGCCTGGGAAGTTAAGGCAAGAATAAACAGTCTAAAATCACTAAAGAGAAAACAGACTGACCAGACAATGCAAGTTAATAAAAATATTTAATAATGAGCAAAATTATTAAAAATATAAATCTGTAATTCCCAGTAAACAAAAAAAAACTCAAGCACCAGGAAAATAAATTCAATACTGAAAGATAGAAATCCAACATTTAGAAAAACTCTTAAGATTAGTTATAATTTTCCTGACTAAAGAACAATGTCCCTGATGTAAATTAAATCACTACAATACAGCAAAGGCAGGCTTACAGTTCTTGGAGAGTCCTTTTGGATATCCATAGGTTCATAGATTAGTACTAAGCTAACTGCCCTTGTGAGCCATTTTAAGCCTAGCCAATTATCCATTGTGAGACTCAAACCCTGCACCTTGTGTTTGCAAGGCAAACACCTTAACCATTAGGCCACCCTCCCAACCATAAAAGTGTTTATAAATTTGTTTCACAAGGGGAATGTGAAATTGCTATAGTGAGGATCAAACCCAGAATAATTGCTCACAAAGCAAATGCTCTAACCACTACACTATTGCAGTATCCACTGCACAGTATCTGCAAACTCCTCACAACTGTCTAACTGGCAACGGACTACTATAACTGGCTTAAAATGGCTTCAAGTAGGTACTTTTATAGTCTAGCCTAACTGTCACAACTGTTTCAGTTCTAATTTTCATTTCATATTTTGAAAATTAACCAACAGCTGTTTACTAAAAGTTCCTTATCGTCTTTCAACTTCACAGTAACAAAGCAAATGTCAACATTTTGATAATATCAACTACAGATCAGGTAATGTAGGGTCCATTAAGTGAGCTGCTCTCAACTCTACTTTTGTGACCCTCCTAAGCTCCCCTTCTGCAGGAAGCATAGTAACTTCAGACAGCTGTAACTCAGTGTTAATCTGGATACTATAACTCCCCTCTGTCCTTGCAGTCACAATGTCCAAGGGAACATCAGTACCAACCTGCAGCTGTGGCTCACTTTCAGACTTACTGCTACAGGATAGCTCCTTCTCTTAAACAGCCACCACACTAGTCCCAGCTTCAGGTACGAGATCTGTCTGGGTTTCCCCCAGACTACCAGACCTACATGCCCGTTTCCAAACTTGACTGTCACTGCATGTACACAAGATACTGAATCAAAGTCATTCCCAAGGAGGACATCTGCAGGAATATCCTCAAAAAACAACTACTGCTTGCTTCCTCTTCCACCCTCCCAGTCAAGATGAACCCTAGCCAAAAGGTATTTGGAATAAGGTCCCCCAAAAGCTCTGAATGGAGTGGACTGTCCAACCAAGGACTGTTCTTTTCTAACCACTGCAGGCCTCACAATGGTTATCATCAGAAGCTGTTTCTCTCTTAGCAGTAACCCATTTACCATCTACGAAGATAGAATATAAATTTTGGTGATAGACTGGCACCCCTGTTGTTTCCAAACAACTTACCAGTGGCAGTATGTCATCACCACTTGCTGGATCCCTCACCTTTGTTTCTCACCTTGCCTCAATGGACATTTGAGTTATGTGCGGCCACTCTGATTACACTTGAAACATCTAAATCAATAACCTTGTACTTGGAATAGTAGTTTCCAGTTACTAATTTACTTTGGAGTGCTTTAGACTCCCCCCATGGGTTCCCTTATGTTCATGTGCAGCACTGGGTATTCCTTTCTTATGCACTGGTGCTCTGCTTGTCATGTACAGATCCTCTTTTCTCTCCACCTCCTCCACAGAGTTGCACTCTCCATCATCAAGCAAAGTACTGAGGGCTTTTTCCCCTCACCAAAAGGCCTGCCATTCCCTCAAAAGTGGTGACCTGACACCCACTTACCGATCTGTGAAAATAAAGTACTTAAAATCAGTAATATAATCACAAACTCATCTGAACTGTGTCCGTGTTCACAAAACTTTTTCCTACAAGCTTCAGGTGTCAGTTTAAAAACAAACAAGTCTAAAAGACTGTTTGAATTATTTTAAAGTTAAAAAACTATCTACACAAAACAATAGCCTGAACAGCTTTACCGTGGAGTAACCCAGAGCTCACAGTCATCATACTGTCTACATACCCTCTCAAATATACGAATAAAGCTATCAAAAAGTCATCTCCATCCCTGTATTGAAGAAAAAAAAAATTTACTGACGTTTATAGCTTCTGGGGTCTGGTTATTCCCTTCTCCATTACCTCCATGTTTCTCTTCAAGGGTAAGAAGCTCCACTTCACAAAGACGCTGTCTCTTGGTTTCCTCAGCTTCTAAACGTTTGACCTCCAGTTCATATTGATACTGCTGCACCTTTTTCACAGCCTTCAGACGTCGGATTCTCTCCCTTTCCTCAGCCTTAAGTTCTAGTCTCCTTAACATTAGATGGATTCTCAGGTCCTCTGAAGAAAGTGTGGACTGTCCCGTCTCATCAGGCTGCACAACCCCAATACCAAACTGGATATCCTAATGGCTGGTTTGAGCTGAAGCTGCAACTAAGGCTGAAATCACCGCTTCCTTAGGTTGGCATGCACCAGTCCTCTGGCTTCACACTCCTTGGCTAACTGGTTCTTTGTCAGCCAACTAAAGTCTTCTGCTGTCAGCTTTTACCTACTATCCCTGACTAACTACAAAATAAAACCGTGGTGAACAGAGATTCTGTAGGTTTCCTTTGCAGCTTTCAAGAATGCACACCTTAATGACAACTACCCACAGGCTACTCATATCCAGTTACAAATCTCACACCAGTGGCACCAATTAATGTAACATCCAGATGATATCCCACTGAACTGCCACCAAATAATGTGACATCTCCCACTATCCTGGGTCAGTAACTAAGGAGCTTCAATCCTCACTGCTGACTCCAACGCAATACTGTCACTTAACAGGAGTAATATTCCACAATTTTCCCCTAAGAGAACATGAACACGCTCTACAGCCTGGGACTGGACTGTATTCTTCTGTCCACCACAATACAACTCATTACACACTTCAGAGCAATGTGTCCCAGTTTAAGATCTTTGATACACTCACACTTGCATCTCGCACATCAAAACACTTCTGAAAAAGGCTGACGCAGATTTCCATCTGTATCAGTTCCCCAAAACAATATGGTAATGCTGCCACCAGAGTGCCTTCATGCCCTTTGAAAGGCATGTCCAATTATGAAAATTAAATATTAAAACAAATGATAGCAAATGACCTAAGCAGCCAGGCTTCCACAGTACCCTGGGAAGTTATCAAGGCAAGAATAAGCACTCACAAATCACTAAAGGAAAACAGACTGACTAGCCACAATGCAAGACCATAAAAATATTTTATATTTAATCATTTTTCTCATTATTAAACAGTAATTCCCAATAAACAAACAGAACTCAAGCACCAGAAAAATGAAATCAATATTGAAGGATATTTAGAAAAAAGTCCTTATTAGTTATAAAATGTTCCTATCTGATAAAGAACACAGTCCCTGATCTAAACTAAAATTACTACAATACAGCAAAGGCAGGCTTACACAGCCCTTGTGGAGTCCTTTTGGGTATCCACTGCACAGTACATTTGTGAACAACTAACAACTTGCTGTTAAATAGCAACTGACTACTGTAACTGGCTTTAACTGGCTTCTGCAGGGTCTTTTATAGACAAACTTAACTGTCACAAACTATTCCAGTTCTAATTTTCATTTCATATTTTGAAAATCAACCAACAGCTGTTTACTGAAGTTCTTTCCTGTCTTTCCGCTTCTGACAGTAACACATAGCAATTGTCAACATTCCAATGACATCTACAGAGCAGCTGAATCTGAGACAGTTTGCCTTTAGAATCTTTCTTCACACACATGCAGTTAGAAATGTAAAAGGACACTGTTCAAGTTTTTAACTCATTCTGTGCAAACATATATACATATATATATATATATATATATATATATATATATATATATATATATATATATATATATATATATATATATACATATATATACATGCACACACATATCATATTCTATATATATATATATATCAACATGTAAGAGCATATTTACAGTATTATAGCTAGTCATGCTGGCATATAATACACATGTTCATCTGAAATTATGTACAAAAAAACTCAGCCAGACATGCTAGCACAAACAGTGTCTAATTTTTTCACAGGCTGCAATTACTTCAAGAGGGTAAAGACCCATCAGATCCAGCTTCATGAAGGTCCATTTCAATCCTAAACCATGATTACAAAGTGTTTATGTCTACAGAAATGGAAAAGAGGATGCCAAAATTGATATGTATCAATGTAGTTTTGTGGAGAGAAGGGAAAAATGACTAACAAAACGTCGATGATCCAGAGGGAAGCTGAATGTAAGAAAATATCACTGTTGTTGGTAGGTCTTGATGCAGACAAAGCATTTGACAGAGTAAGGTGAGTGTATGAGCAGGGCAATGGAAGTATTTGCATTCCCTGATAAAATTACAAAGTTGATTAGGAGAATATATGAGGGATAGGAGGCGAAAATTAAAGTAGGCGAGTTCCTCTCTGATAATTCAGATAATTTCCGTTTCAGCAGAGGAACCAAGCAGGGACGTACTCTTTCCCCTTTGTTACTTGCACTATATTTAAAACCACTGGCAAAGAAAATAAGATACTCAGAAATTCAAGGATATAACTGATATGGTAGTCAAGAAAAGCTGTTAATTTGCAGATGATATTATTTCATACTTGATAAAAACCAGAAAAGGACATTTTAGTGTTGTAGGACAGTTTGAGGCAGTTTCAAATCTTTTCAGGATACAAAATTAACAACGCTAAAACAAAGGCAAGAGCTGTAAATTATGTGCCCACATACAAATTGGTTCAGCAATATCCATATTTATGGGAAATGATAAAATTATGTACTTAGGAGTATGGATAAAAAAAGAATCTGGTATGGCAGCTAAGGATACGGGGAAGAGAATAAACAAGACAATACAAAAACTGAGAAATTGGAAGTTATATTATATAGATAGCAAGATACAAGCAGTTAAAGTATTTTTAGTCCCTTCAGTTTTATAACCAGATCAGGAATATTTTTAATCAACCAGAGGCAAAGTAAATGGGGACAGCAACTAAGAGCCTTACTAAAAGCTAGAGATAAAGCCCGGAAAATCTGGAAAACTGACAAAACCCCTAGCTCCAGACAATACTATCAACAGCTTAGAAACAAGACCAAGGCTGAATCCAAAATAAACAAACAAAACTATTTTCTTAGCGCCCAAAGGAAATATTCAAATAGTCCACAAAAATTCTGGCATGCCATTAACTCCCTACTAAAGCCAGGCAAAACCACAACCCCAGCACCCATCTCTACTAACAATACCCTAGACACAGCTTCTCAATTTAATAACCATTTTACTAAATCCATCTTGGCCCTGTCCAGTCAAATAACCAAAAACATTCTACCTCAGTCACAACATAGCCTATTCCACACCACCCCCTCTTTCAGCCTATCACCAGTGCCCACCTCAACTATCAAAAAACTCCTCCTAAAACTAAAGCCAACCACACTAGCAGCTGATAACATACCTGCTGCATACCTAAAAATGGCTAGTGACTCCTGCATACCTAAAAATGGCTAGTGACTCCTTATCATATCCTGTCTCCATCCTTATCAACCGCTCCATACTAGAATCCTACATACCCAAACTCTGGAAAGTATCTCGCATCATTCCTCTCCATAAAGGAGGTAATTCTTATGAATTCTCCAACTACCGACCTATTGCCATCCTTTGCCCCTTATCCAAAATTCTTGAGAAATGCATCCACTTGCAAGTGATGACATTTCTTAACACACACAATCTACTATCTACCACACAACACGGTTTCCGTCCACATCACAGCACTACCACAGCCCTTTTATCTTTCACTAATTATATAAACCTTCACAGGAATGATAACAAATATGTATCAGCCATTTTCCTAGACCTCTCAAAAGCATTTGATATGGTCTCCCACTCCATTCTACTAGACTCACTAACATCATTATCCTTCACCTCCTCTACTATGGCCTGGTTCAGAAGCTACTTGTCTGACAAGCAACAATCAGTCCAGTGGAAAGGAACTCTGTCTACACAACTTCCAGCCACCATAGGTGTCCCACAGGGCTCTACACTGGGCCCGCTGTTGTTCTCTATTTTCACAAATAACCTCAAATGCTCTACACAACATGCCACACTCATACAATATGCAGATGATTCAACTCTGATCTGCTCCGCCTCATCTCCCACCACCCTACTTACACTCACTCAAGATACCTTTATCTCAGTAGAAAAATGGATATCTGGGATCCAACTAATTCTAAATCCCAAAAAGACAAAACTGCTACTATTTACCCCTAATAGATCAAAAAAAACCCTCTCCTTTACCATAACCTCTAATGACGGCACCACCATCTCCCCTTCTAACCACACCAAACTTCTGGGCATTGAAATAGACAATAATCTCCACTTTGATGTTCACATCTCACATACCATAAAACTAGTACACAAAAAACTAGGCTCCCTATACAGGCATAAGTCCTTTCTCTCACAAAAAGCAAGAGTCACTCTTGCACAAAGCCACCTCCTCTCAACTCTATTATACGCAGCACCAATCTTTACCCAAATCAGACAATGTGACCTAGACAAACTAGAATCATGCTACAATAAAATAGCCAAGTTTGCTACTAACTCAACCTATAGAACCCATCACTGTGCTGCACTAAAAGAACTAAAATGGCTTGAGCTACCACAGCTCCTTAACTATCACCAGCTGGGCACAGCCTACAATATTCTCAAATATCCTGAAAAAAAACCCTCATTATCCAACCTACTTACTATTTATACTACAAACCGATACCTAAGATCCAGTGAAAAATCTCTCCTCTCCATCACCAAGGCTAACAATAATGCAGGGAAAGCGCTCTACTCCCACACCGTTGCCAGAAATTGGAACTCTCTTCCCCTATCTGTGTCCACTGCCCCCTCCACATCCATATTCAAAACTCCCTCAAATCGCACCTTCTTAGTACATGGTTATGCCCTTGTATCACATAACCCTACCCATACTACTATTAACTCCCCAAATTCCTCTCTGATCACATGCTGGAGCTCTGATCCCCTGTAGGCTTGGTCATCTGAAAGGGTACTTTTAGCTGTAGAATCTTACTTGATATATTTTCTTTTCTTACCAAAGTATGACTGACATTGTCTTTTTACCCATGTTCTATATCTTTTACCTGGAGTGTTTTTATTAATTCTTGTTATATTACTATGCTCAGCATACATGATGTAACCTGTTTTGTGTATTATGCTGGATGTACTGTATTTGTATAACTCGATGTTGGAGCTTTTCTCCCTGGGCCTCCGCTGAAAATGGACCTGGTCCAGTCGGAATTTCCCGGTTAACAAATGTAAAATAAAATAAAATAAATAAAATCTACAGTAGGAGGGGAATATGGCAAGAGTCATGTGAGATAAGCAGATTCTTCCAACTGAACAAGGTGGTTTGGATTACCCGATTTAAACAGGTAATTTCAGAGCTAAAATAAAAACACCGACAGTAAATGGAAGAACAAGACACCACAACCTTCTTTTTAGCGCTTTCGTCCAATGGGCGCCGGGCTGGCAACTCAACACCATAAAACTCCACTGCCAATCATGAGCAGACAGATTATCTGCTGCGGCGACCTCTAAAAAGCCGAAAGAAGTCGTCCAATTTAATAAAACATGAACTTCAGAAAACACCCATACTAATTACAGCATTTAAATAACTAACAATTATGTCACGTTACTGAATACACCAATAAAATGCAATATACACTCCATGTTTCTGTCATGATTTGCAGACATTTTAATCTGTCATTCTTTAAAAAAAGAATTGAACTAAAATTTGTAACTTTATAATCTTTGTGCTTGTAAAAAGCACTTGATATTTATCATATCGTTTAATCCACGAAGCTGATTTGTATTTAGTAAAATTTGCCATAAGGTTTCTTTGCATTCTAAAAAAGCTTTAAAAGGAACCAGCAAAGTAAGTGACATTGTAGTTCTGTCTAGTCCCGATGAGTTTACGAACTGTAAAAATGATATTTTCCTATTAGAAAGGCTGTGTACTAAAACAGTTTAGTTACAGTTGGAAATATTTTATCTAGAGGAAAATATTAATTTAAAATGTGTACCCTTTGGCCTGAGAGTGCTTAAATTCTCTAACTGTTGCCCAAGGGGATAGGTTTTACACTCAGTTGGTTGAAATACAGGACTCACACATATGAATATGCTTATAGAGCATTATAAGGCTGAACTTGTATCTTTGAAAAAGCAAACCGAGACTCTAGACAATAAGATTAGGGCCTCGAAAGCTTTTAGCTCTTTGTCATCCTTATATTTTGGTATCAATGCTAAACTGGAGAGACACAGAGCTTCAGATATTTTGAGAAAACAAAGAAAGCTCAAAAGAGATCTTGCTGCTTATTCTTCCAAAGCAGCTTATCCAGTTAAGGTGCTTAAGGACAACAAGGGCGCCTCAAGCCATAGGGGTATCAATGGCATGGAAATGAACAATATCGATGCAGCTAGCAATGACACTGGTTCAAGCTGTGTGTCCTGGAAATGACAATGACAATGGAAACAGTGGACGCATTCACACAGACAATGTTTCGGCTTCCACTTCATATGCACAGGCAGTTTCTGCTGTCAACAAATCTGGTCCTTTTTTAATGGACAAGATAGGCAACAAAAAGACTCAGAGATGGTCTGGAAAGGTCCAAACAAGGAGAAAGGGCAAGGGGCGCAAGAAGAACTAGACTTTTCTATTAATGTGCACAATTTAACTGGTGATGTTATGACAGATGATATGATCTCTGTACTCAAAAAGGGTTTTTCCTTTATTCCATCTAATAATGTAAATTCTAGATTGATAGTAGATTTAAAATTATACTTAAGGAAAGTTAATTTGAAGTACATTTTTGAAGGAGTTGCTAGGCCTGAACCTCAAGAATGTGAAATCAAAAGGAAAAAGCACATACAACCCATTGCTAAATTCTACACTTATGGTTTTTGGGAAGTTATGTTAGCAAGATTTCAGGAAATTTAGGGGGTTTTACGATGGTAAATTAAATCTCCTTCCTTCTGAAAAATCAGCTTTGGATGATTTGGCAAAAAATAAAAGTTGGCATATTATGAAAGCTGACAAGGGTGGTACCATTGTAGGTATGAAGTCTACAGACTACACTGTGGCATTAAAATCTTTAAGTACCAATATACGTTACAAAAAAGGTCACAGCAAATCACATTACACAAAGCTTTTTGAGATTGGACACTTGTTTGACTTGTTCAGTCAAGGGAACAGACTATTCTGTCTATAATTTTTTTACTGAATTAAACAGAGAAAACGAGTGCAGCGAAAGTAAGGTAAAATACCAAGGTTTAATTCCAAATGGCTGCACGCAAAGGTACATAAAAATAGGGAAGAACCTCCTTTTAGACATATAGTTCTACCATTGTTTTTAGCACAGGAAATGGCAAGGCCATTAAAAGTCAAATGGATTTTTCCCTTAACTTAGTTTTCCAATAAAATAGCAGTCACATGCATCTTCATACATGCAAACCTCATCTTGCTGGGGAAAAAACAAAAGTTCAAACGTGAACTGAAAATTTGTCTTGAAAAAGATAGTCTAATTATAGAAATGCAATGAATGCACCACCCCTTGTCCTTCATTAAGTAGAATGTGCCAGCTTACATGACAGCGGAACAAGAGCCAATTAGGTTTAATTAGATCATCTAAAGAACTCAAACCAAAGTATGTAACTACTGGCCTGTTAGAATTAATGGCTGGGCAAAAAAAAATACCATTTTAATTGCGTCTGTCAATTTAACCAACTCAGCTAATACCCAATTGCTTTCCAATTCTTTATACATGCTAATTAACTAATTAGTTTATCTACACAATAAAATAACGCCAAACCGGTGTTTGCCAACACCAAGACCAAACAAAAATAACTTCACAATAACTTCACAATATCTACACTAACAATTATGTCCTGCCAGTCCACTAAATTTAATGCTGTACATGAAGAGGCACATTCATTACACTTGTTCGTTGAGGTGCTTTTCAGCGTAATTTTTTTTTTCATATTTTAAGAAACGTATTCATTTTTTTTCCACAAGGCTGTCCACACATTTAATTTATGGTCCTCATTTCAGGAGTTAGAAGTAAAATCCTGGTAAGGCAGGGAGAGAGAAAAACAGAAATAAAGAGAAAGTCCCAGAACAAACAACAGAAGAGAATTAGCTAAATGGGGCTAACACACAGAAATTATGCAAATAAAAAAATGAACAAGTAGACTGGGATAATACAACTTCCAATACAGATTAACCACAGCAATGAAGCTCTAATAGAGGCCAAGTATGGTGGTAGATAATGGAAAAGGAGGGTTTTTGGAAGCCTGGGAAGTTTTGCCCATGAATGGTCTTAATGGCTGTGGTCTCAATCCTGAACTAAGAATGAACCCACTTCTTAGCCAAAGAATTTTCTAAAGCAGAGACCACGCAAAACTGAAAGTCACAAGAAACTAAAATACAGGAAAGGGGTAAACTGTGCTCTGTAGTTATGAAAATCAAAATAATGCACACATTAAAGTCAACTAAGAGCAAGCCAAAAGAAAATGGGTAAAAAGATGCATTTGACCATCAACTGTAGAATAATATTAAACAAAACACAAAGTAATGCCTGTTATTCCTAGTATTAAAATAGTAAAAAATAAATAAATTTAACAGTTAGAAAAAACAAAAAAAAAGTGGGAAAAGAACATAGTTATAGCAAACACTTGTCCATTTAGGACTAAACACTGTTGCATAATATAGCAAGTCAGGAATTCGGGGGGGGTGCATCTAAGTGCCAAAATACCATAGCCAGAACAGAAAATTTACATCAGCTGTGTTCCCAACTCAACAACCCCACATGTCCTGCTAAGAAACTCATACAGGTCACTCTTGGCACATACTGCACAGCTCTCCAGGTAGGGGCGGATATGCAACATCACAATGGCTAACATGGCCAAGGGTGGAAAACAGAAAATGCACACTTTTTCCTTAAGGAGGGGGGCCTCATGTAATGATGGGTTATGTAGTGCAACTATTAGGCACACTACAACAAGGTTGATACGTGTACTGCTTGCAGCAACTGTGAATGACATCAAATGCGGATACTGTGGATAATGGCACACAGTCAAGTGCACTGTCACAGTCCCCATCTACCCCAGGACAGCAGGCAATTCCCCCCGGGGCAATCTACTTTACCCACAAATTCAGAGAGGACAACATCTTAGTGAGCTACAGTATTCTGTTCATGGAGAAAACATAAGTGCACAAGAAAATTGTGCGTTGTTACAGCAGTACACACCAGCTGTGTTACCATGCCTCCACTGAATTTAGTGTTTGGAGAAAGACTATCTGTACGAGATTCTAAATGCACTAAAACCATACAGGTTATATAGGAATTAACCTGTTAAACCACTCTTGTGCCACATTTCCTCAGACAACCCCTGACAACTGTAGCTTTGGAACAGAACTACTACACACACACACACACACACACACACACACACACACACACACACACACACACACACACAGTGAGTATTGCTTCCTGCAGCCTTCAAAACACAGGTATGATTTCATCATCTTGAAAAAAATAAAATGGAGCCATTAGCACTCATACCTAGTGAGTGAAGTGTGTATCCATGTCACACTATGTAACAAAGGGTTACCACTTTGCCCCCAGAGAATCTGCCCACAATGGAACAGGCAGTTTTAGGGGCTGCCCAGGGTTGGTAGAGTCTGGCAGTTTTAATTCATTAAGTAATTACTAGGCTTGCAGTCCAGGGCATCAATGAGGAGCCTAGCTTGGATTCCCAGTTGTGCCTAAGCACTGTCTAGATAAGTGACTTGAAGGTGACATAGTAGGCAAATAAGTGCTCAGGGAATCAAACCCTGTACCATAGGAAATACAGATCACAGTCTTACCTTGTGTGTCAGTTCCAGATTTAGAACAATGCCTTTTTGAGCATTTACTGCACCTTAAGCTCCACAGTTTGCAGGGTTAAGTTGCAGAATGCATCTCCACTGGGTGGTGGCAGTGGCCAGGGGTCATGAGGATGTAGATAGAGGGGACAAGTTCCACATTGTAGGGTATCCACATTGCCATGCATTGTGTAAAGCTGTCATCATACTGTTGCACAACTCAAAAAGGTGTTATCCACCAGTATAATTTGGGATGCTGCCAGGTCAGAGTTCTCTCAATTACACATCAGCACTGTGATGGCAATCTCCTACACATTGTGTATTCTTTAAATTAATAAAATGTCTTGTATTTTACAAGATCCAAGTGTGGTTGAAGTCCATTTGAAGTTCAGGTGTATATGAAAGGATATCCATAAAAATGTAGCTCATGTCCAATGGTATTTTTCAGGCTGCAAGTGGATGGCACAGCATTAGGGTTAGTACCCATTACTAAAGAGGACGGGGGGCTCTTTATTCAAAAAAGGTAAGTGGTGGTGTATTTGGGGTGGGACTGTTTGTGGTAAGGATTAGAGTACGGGTTAGGTAAGAGGATTTAGGGTTGTGTGCATGTGCGTAACAAGTACACAAGCTGTCTTGTGTGGTGGTAGTGTTATGGAAAGTCCCCCCCCCCAAGGTAGTGTTATGGAAAGTCCCCCCCCCCCCAAGGTAAATGTGCACAGCTAGGGTTAAGTATACATTACTAAAGGTGAAGTAGCGAGTGCCATTCTGCTCCACCTTAGAAATGCACACTAACCTTAACCCTGCCCATAACCACGTACCTTACTTCACAAAATCCCTCTCCATAGCTTTACCACTCTTCAGACAAATTTGACCCAAATGTTTGGTAGGGTTAAAGTTTGCAGACTAGAAAAGGAAATTTGTTCCGTTTTTCAATCTACAGGTTCAGTATAATAACGTTTAGCACGTTGCAATCAGTCATTTGTAAGTCAGCCATTTAATATGTTGAACATTCATAATGTAATTATATAACATTTTACATAAGTAAATAGAAAAATAGTATAAAATATCCATTTTTTTTGTTAGAACACTTTATTTAAACCTACATGCCAGATGAATCATACCTATATTCACATCTGCATTCATGTGTTCTCTTCCTTTCATATAGAAGACTGTAAAAAAGGGCAAACTTTACATCTTCTCAGATAAAATCAGTGGTTTCAAGCAAACTGCAGAGGTAATGTGCAAACTTTGATCTCTAAGCTGAAGTACTTTGCTTGGAGTAGTGACTGAGGTATGTGCACAAGGAATGTCTTGAAATAAGGCAAGGCTCTTAATGCACAACCCACTATTCCAGAAATCTGTCTGGTGTTTCAAAAAGACCTTCACTGGTCTCAAGGCTACATGCAAGACAGAGAAAGATATGGCGGTAGAACAAGGTTGTTTGTATACTTTCATAAAGCATTTCACTACCAACCCATTAAACTAGAAAATCACTGTCAGTCATCCTGTTCTTATATAGTGTATATTAGAAAGTAAACATGCATGAGACAAAGCTTCTGTTAAGCTACAGTTAGCACAGATCAGTCTACTCATTACTATGAAGGCTCAATATTTGTTTCCAACTTGAAAAGTAATGACTGTACAGTTCAGTTATCCTCTAAAACAAGGATAAGGGGCCCTGAAACCAAACGGTTGGTTATCATATGGTTCAAGGGTCACTTAGCATATTTGGCAAGATTTGGGCAGCTACATTGCCATGTCCAACATGCATCTGTCCATTCAAAAGTTTATTATGAGACATACATGGGGCCAGATAAAATGCTTTGGTGGGCCAGACTGTGGCTCTTGGGCCACCTGTTGGGACACCACTGATCTATAAACAAACACTGGGAGTATTACAGTTTTACTGTTCACAGTCCATGCAAACAGCAATAATGTATTATGATCATAACTTGACCAAGTGTTGCAACTTTTTTCACAAACAACAAACACAAAATTGATACCAGAGGTGGCTAGAGGAGAGGGGAATAAATCAAAGTAAATGAGATTGAACAAAAGCTACAAGACCTAGATAAAAAAAACACCAGTTTCATGCCAATTGATTAAGCTACAAAGCATTAGAGCGAAAGACACGACAGGAAGAATATTAAAATTAGTATTTGTCTACTACATTATTCAACAGGAGAGAGAGTGAGTGCAGTGAACAAAGAAAAGGTGAACCACGTTCAAGGGCATAGGCCTAAGCCATCCAAGGTTTAACTTTGTACAGTATGGTGAGTGAGTGTCCAACCCCAGACGACAGTGAGGACCTCTTAAAGGAGGTAGATCCTCAAGTCTTGGTGAGTACCTTCACAAGGTGGACCCTGTTTGACAATCTCACCAAGGCGACACTGATATATAGACTATTTATACAGCATACATCATGGACAGAAGGTCAAAATTAAAAAAGAGATAGGTGGGTGCACAAGACACAGGATAAAAAAAAAACAGCCCAATCCTGGTAGGCACACTGGTGCCAGGACTGGAAAAAATGACAGTGTAGAATGCTCAAAATACAGAAACATTCCTGCAATAGGGCCAGGCCCAGGGGAAGAATGGCCCCCCTGTTGTAGCATTCCACAAAAAAGTCACAAAAACTGATAGGTCAAAGAGCCATAAAGATAATACAGTGGACTACCGAGGATAAGAAAGAAATTATGTATGGTTACTCTTATGCAAAAAGCCCAGAATTTCCAGACACAAGATATACAAAATTATTAAGAGACAAATTAGAGGAAAGAAAAATGCTTCCGCAAGAAAAACTGTCAGAAGCTTCAAATGAAAATTTGAGTACATTAATACAACAGATTTGTGAAAAACAGTACATCAAGAAACTTTGATCTGTTTGGAAAAAGAAGCATCTGAGGAAGTGCAAAAATATAAAAACCTAGAGATATTTGACAAATATAAAAAAGAAATATGGACATGGGAAAGACAGAGAGATCTGAAGGTGCAGTATTTATGCAAAGGGGAAAGCCAACTTAATATAAAGAAGGCAGCCCCAAAGATATTTGAAGAGAAATACAGGCAAAAGCATCCAGATATGGAACATTTTACAATAAAATAATAGTATCACAAAGGTGGAACATAGAAAAGAAGATTACTAAAGTAGAAGCTAAAAAAATAGAAGCTGAAGTTATGGAGTGCCTGCAAAGTGAAGGATTTGGTGTAGGTCTAATACAGGTTAGATCACAGCATGATAGAGCGAGTCCCCCAAAGTAAGGAGAAACAGGAAACATCTGAGAAATATGGATATGGGAAAGAAAAAAAAATTAATATGGTGTAATATTTATGCAAAGGAGAAAGCAAAAGCCAACCAATACAAAAAGAGCAGCACCAAAGATATTTGAAGAGAAATACAGGCAAAGGAATGCAGACATGGAAAACTTTACAATACAAAAAATACGAAAGAGGAAAAGGAGATTAGTAATGGAGAAGTTAAAGAAACAAACCGAGGTTATGGAGTACCTGCAAAGTGAAGGATTCAGTGTAAAAAATTGAATGCAGAAAGCACCACAATAGGATAGAGCAATGGATCTCCAAATTAAGGGGAAACCAGTGGAACAGGAAGCAATTGGTCAGGTGCCATATCAAGATATTTAGCTGCCTTCCATAGGAAACCAGTATAAAGTTTCACCTGAAGCTAGACAACAAGGAAATGAAAAGGAAACTGTGGAAATTCTGATGCAATCAATGTTGAGGAGTGCTTGGCCAGTGAGTACCCATATGACAGAGCAACTGATGGCACAGGATGAAATTGAATAGGAGGTGCCACAGGAAAATGCTATAGCATGCCCACATAGGGTTGCCAACCATCCAGAATCCTTCTGGACTGTCCAGAATTAAGGGAAGACGTCCGGAAAACGGAACGGACAGCATATTGTCCAGAAAAAATACCATGACATTTAATTTTCTAAGGGTGTTCTTCTTTAAGAACACCCTTTGCATTCGGTCGCACACAGACAGAAGACAGTCTCCTGCGTCTGTGCGGCCGATTGTTTACGTCTTTACCTTACACGTGTGGAATTTGAATTTTTGAAGACATCTCAACAGTGCAGTGGACAGACGGACCACGAATGGACATGCAAGTGACAGTCTTGTTTTATTCAGTAGTCAAAATGTGCCTTTCAATGTTATGTTTTCTGATAGTGTATCAGTGTTAAGAGGTTTAGCATTCCTAGGGTTTAAATAAAATGAAACAAGTATTGCTGCAGCCTGCCAGGGAACCAACTAATCATTTAAAAAGTTTCCTTCCAGAAAATGTTTTTTTTTCTTTTCTTGTGGCATAACTTTGTCTAGAAGTAGAGGAGTTTTGCTTTGCTTGCTAATGATACCTGTGGAGTCAGAGTTATGCTGCCAGTAAAGGACTCAAATTCCATTTGGATTCAACAGCTAGAAGAAGTGAGGGCAAACTAATTTAGCAAGAAACATGTGGTTTCTAGTCTAGATGCTGAACTTTATTTCCGATAGTATTCTGCTATTTAAATGTTTTTTTCAGTTTTTGAGTATACCTTTTACTGTCTGCATATTTACTTGAAAATATAATGCTTAAACTTATTTTAAGTAAAGAATGTTAGTCTGATTTAAATTTATGTGGTTGATGCTCTATTTATTAGCTTAAGGGTTTATGCATTTTATCAATGGTCCAAACTGTGCAGTGTCTTTCCTTATTATGACAACTGCTCATTGCCACCATTTAAATATTTAAAGACTGGAGTATTTCAAACGTAAACATTGAGGTGTGCTTTTGTTTTGCTAGTTTTGATTACCTGGCATCTTGACGACTAGGAAGGAAGAACAATGTTTTGGAAAGTCACCATTTACCGCGCCCGTTGTGAGAAGTGTGTGCGTGTCTGGGTCTGGGTGTGGAGCTTACCTGGCTGTAGCAGAAATGCACTTTTACCATATACCCTGAAGGTAAACTGTAATTTCTGTTTTAACAGGCACCAATAGTGGGAGTCAAATCCTAGAATTTTGGTTCCATTGTGCGTTCAAATATTGGCATACAAGATGCAAATATTAAAGCCTGTAGCCCCTGTTCATCACACCCAACATAATATATTTTGTTTCACTGATTGTGTTCTACTACTAACGTAACCTCTTTAAATTTGAAAGCAAATAAGACAAAATACTATATACTCTGGATGTACTCAGCTCAGGTATCCTGTAGAGAAAACAAAAACTATAAAAAATGTTCAGATTATTGTCTTTTTACAAGACAAGGCTGATCTGTGACAAACTCTGCCTGAGTTGTTAACACATTGAATTAAAATACTATAGGGTTCTGCCAAAACTTAGTACACTAGAACCACTACCACTTCTGTTGCCTCTTAAGAATATGCAAGGTCAGGATAGATGTGAGGCTGCAGCTTGGAGCCATTTACACATTTTTACTAAGCAGAGAATGCACTTCAAGCTAGAAACCCAAACTGGAAGCAGAGCAGGCAACAGGATAGCACTATTGTAAGGCACCTTCTCATAATTATCTACTGCTCCAGATTAGTTCTGTAACAGTTAAGAGATTCTGCCTAAATGTTATGCAACATACCACTATAGAAAACAGTCTTGAAAGATAATACCATAACTGTTTGAGGAATCTCATGTTAGTAACTAAATCCATTTACTGTTTGCCATTCATTCCCTATTGCAAAATTACCAGCTTATCATATTTTAATGCAATATAGGCAATGCATTCTTCAGGGGCAGCAGGCACTGAATTTGTAGATGAAACACTGAAATAAGTTGTTTGCTAGCTGCAACCTTTTCATTTGTTACAGATCTCTCTAATGTGGAATTATTCATATGACTTACTTCTTCAGAGACTGTGCATATTGACCGATATTGGTGGATTGTAATGACAGAAGCTTGAGTGGCCTTTTATGGTTGAACTGTTCTGAACCGGGAAGTTTTTTCATCGTTGGTTCATATGTTTTGTTGCAATGCATACTGAAGAAATGTTTAAAATTATAAACTTATAATGCAGTATAACAATTGGACCTGTACTATACAGGGAATATAAAATTATTACATAATACAATCAGGAAGGTGAACCAAAGAACTTTTGCATTGTCCTAAAAATAATGTGAGGTGGCGTAAATCTCTGCTGTACGCCAATGAATCAGGAACCAAACTGCAACACCGCCAAATGTTAAACTGCCACACCGGCAAAGTATAATATGCTGATAAAATCTGTAACCACGGACTCCAGAACCAGGAAAATTCAAAATATATCAAAATTTATTCCACAAAACAGTCAGGGTTAAGCGCTTTCACACACAAATCGTGTGCTTCCTCAGAACAATTCATTCATATAAGTTCATAGCTTAAATAGCTAATTTGGCGCCAACTTTTACAAATGCATATTGTAGCTTCTTAAAGCTATAGCGCTTTTATGTGCAAAAGTGCAAATACGTTATAAACAATACGATAAAAACAATAAGTACAATAAATATTAACTTCTATGTTAACTGTGTGTTCCTAATCACTTGGATGCTAAATTTTAATACATGTCATATAAACACTATGAATTATTGAATTAAACATAATTCTCTAACAACTGATGAAAATTAATAAAAATTAAAATAAACTTAGGCAATATTCATTAAAAACTGGATGGCAACTTGGAACAAATACTTCATTTAACTCCATTGGTGTGTACTCCATTTAACTAATACTCCATTTAAAAATACGTCATTTAAAAAGTACTTCATTCTAAAAAATGTTTAATTTAAAAAATGTTTTCATTTAAAAATATGCTTCATTTAAAAAATATATGTTGTATCTACTTCTAGTAATATAAATATGCTAAAAACTATACTAAGCAGTATGACTAAATCAATAATGTAGGATAATGCTATCTAAAAAATGCATCCCCTACTCATATTTCCAGTATAGGTTTTACTGAAATAAATTAATTTATTCCTGGGTATGTAGTTGCATCCGTCATAATTTGCCAATAGCATTCTCTATATGCTAGATGCCCTTTGATGTTACCCCCCCCTAGGATTAACCTTAACTAATTCCAAAATACAAAACCTAAACTCATGCTCCTCTCCTTTATTCATTACATGCTTTGCTAAAGCATTTTTTTCATCTTTTTTTCTTATGGAATATATATGTGCATATATCCTTTTCCTGAACTGCTGCTCAGTTTTACCTATATAATAGGATGGACAGGCGATACATTTGGCTAAATATACTATATATTTAGTGTTACAATTTCCTTTCTTTGGAAATAATCTAGTCTTATTGTAGTTCCCCAACACTAACTCCATTTCCTCTGTAATATATCGACATTGATTACATGCACCACATCTCTTGGTACTGCCCATGTTGTTAGTCTCCTTTCTTTTTGAATCATTTTCCAAAAGAGATTTCAAATTCTGTCCCATTCTATAAATAAACCTAGGCTTTATTCCTAATATTTCTATCATTTCATCATTTGTTAATAATGTATGCCAATGATTATTAATAATCTCCTCTATCTTCTTACTATATGGGCCAAATTCTATAACACAGGACCTCCCGTATGTGTTTGTAATCACACTATTCTTTGATTCCAATTTGTTGATTGTAACATTATTAAACTTGGTTCCCAACAAAGGTATATACTTTGTCCCCCATTCCTTAATCACTTCATTACTGACCTTATCCATCATCAGCCTATTGTATCCCGTCAATAAATAATGACGTAATGAATTGTATTTCTTTCAACATATCTGTGTATTCAGAGGTCATTCTGAGTGCCCTTATACATTGTCCTTTGTAAATGTTTTTCTTTGTCTTGTTAGGATGACAACTTCTATAATCTAGATATGAATTAGTAAATGTATCTTTCCTGTGTATATTGGATTTGTATGCACCATCATATCTAGTTACCATTGTATCCAAGTACGGGACCCCTACATTATTACAAGTAGAGGTAAACTTTAAAAAGTTACTACTGTTATTTAAATAGGTGTAAAATGCATCGAAAGACTCCTGGTCGCCTTCCCACATAATGTATATATCATCCAAGAAACGTGAATAATATTTTATTCTGTCCATATATTCACTGGAGAAAATAATCTTCTCCTCCCAATTAAGCATAACTAGGTTGGCAAATATAGGGGCACATGCCGACCCCATTGCCACACCTTTAACTTGTCTAAATATTTCTCCTTCATAAAAAATGTGATTATTATCAAGGACAATAGACATTAACTCATTTATAAGTTGCACTCTGTCCCAATCAATCTCACCATATCGATAAATACTTTCACTGAACGCCTCTAACCCCTCTGCTTTAGGGATACAAGTGAATAGGTCTACTACATCAATGGATACAAACAGTATGTTATCACTACTTATATAGGTAGGGAAACTGGCCAAAAATTCCCAGGAATCCTTAACCAAGTGTTCAACCTTATTATATATATGTTTTAACATGGTGTTGATGACAACCCCTAAAGGGAATGTTTTTGATTTACTACCCGATATGATTGGTCGAAACGGTGGGTTATTAACATCTTTATGCACTTTGGGTATACCCACCATAGTAGCTAGTGTCGGATGTTCGACCCTAAGATATTTGTATAAATCATCAGTTATTCTGTTATCAATCAGATATTCTTCCAGGTATAAATCAATTCTTTTATAAGCTATATTCAACTCATTAATGGAGATACTTTCATAATTCTGTTGGTCATGAAGTAAATCATGTATTCTATTCTTGTATTCCATACTGTCATATCACAACCCCCCCCCCCCCTTATCGGGCTTCATAATTCTGATTTCAGAACTGGATCTTAGTTCATCCAAAACTTTGGTTTCCTCCAAGGTAAGGTTGGTAGTGACTCTACCTTTCCTAAAAAATTGTTTATGATAAATGTCATGTGTGACCGCTCTTTCAAATCTACCTACATCCTTGTTCATAGTAGGCATAAATGTGCTTTTCTTCTTTAATGTGTTCACATCCGTACCTGTGTGTAGTTCCACATGGGATGCATTGTCCTTAAACATTATAGCTAAATTTAGCCTCCTCACATATTTCTTAATGTCACATACACATTCAACTAATCTAAACTTTCTTATAGGTATAAATTTCATACCTTTAGAAAATAGCCCAAAATGGGCCCTGTTCAACTTCATATTAGTATAATTAAAAATTTGAAAATTATTATACCTACTAATATGCCCATCATTTTCTATAAATGTGTCCAAGTCTTCATCACCAATAGTTGAAACCACATTATTAGAACAATTTACCTCCATGTCCTGTCCTTTGACCATTTTTTGTATTGCTTTCTGCTGTAATCCTGGTGAAAATTTTCCCCCTGTTCATGGTAAATTGTCACCTCTATTTTCTTCATCCCTATACTCCCTTTGCTCCCTATGCGGTATCTGATATGTTTTGTTCCAAGTATATGCCTTGCCTATATTGTATTGCTCAATATCCCTACTATACTTTTTGTATTTCCTTTCGAAAATCCTATCAGTTCTCTTTTTTACTAAATCAAATTGCCTGTAATATAATTTCTCCCATTGTGGGAATAACTTGTCATTTACAATAATATCATTCAAACGTTCAATTTCATCCAATTCCTTACAAAGTTTGGCATCATAATGTTTAATTAACATAGTAATATATTCTGTGCCAAACCTATCGAACATTTTATTAAACTCAGAACACACTTCATCTGTCCAATCTATGCCCATAGGGGCTTTAAAGAAACATAGTCCCATCGGTACAATATTAGAATTAATGCACTGTGTTAAATAAGCATTATCAAGTTTAACTGCATTAATCACATTCAGTCTCTTACCAAAATCATATATTAAATCTTTTAAAGTCCCTTTGAACATGTGTACTTGATTATTTACTTTGTCTTTCTTTTTATCAAATACACAATCTCGGTCCAAAAAGTCCTTTAAATAATGTTCTTTACTAATTTCCTTAATAGGAATTCCTGATTTATTAAGTTGTTAAAAACGGTACCTTTGGGATCCTGTTCCCGTGTAGCAGCGTTAGCATAAGTTCTCAAATTCTGACTAGTTTTAGGTCTAGCCCCCGTTCTCCTTGCATCATCCACAATGTTCCCAAAGGAAAAATCGAAAGTAAACTCAGTCGGTAACATCTTACTGTTACCTAACTCCGTTGAATCACCAACGTTCGGTAAATCAATGTTGTTGCCAACACTGTGTCTGGATACTTGTCCGTTCGGTATTTCTGGCGAGGATGTTAAAACAAACTCCTTCACTGCTTCCACCGGGCCAACATGCCCTTTACTGCTTTGAATACCCTTGATATGTTCACCATTACCTTTGTGAGCGGAGTTGTTGTGACCAGCCGAATGACTTCCACTATTAAACATCTCTCCACTACATGTAGTTAAGCGGTTCACCAAATCATACAGCCTGTTAATTTCTCCCCTCAACGAAATGATTTCGGAACGAATTTCCGACAGTTCCTCATCATGAGCAGGAGCTAAGGCTTCATTACTCCCCAGATTCATTTCGCAACAAACCACAGAACAATCCAGCTAATAGTACTAAAGAAAATGTGAGGTGGCGTAAATCTCCGCTGTACGCCATTGAATCAGGAACCAAACTGCAACACCGCCAAACGTTAAACTGCCACACCGGCAAAGTATAATATGCTGATAAAATCTGTAACCACGGACTCCAGAACCAGGAAAATTCAAAATATATCAAAATTTATTCCACAAAACAGTCGGGGTTAAGCGCTTTCACACACAAATCGTGTGCTTCCTCAGAACAATTCATTCATATAAGTTCATAGCTTAAATAGCTAATTTGGCGCCAACTTTTACAAATGCATATTGTAGCTTCTTAAAGCTATAGCGCTTTTATGTGCAAAAGTGCAAATACGTTATAAACAATACGATAAAAACAATAAGTACAATAAATATATTAACTTCTAGGTTTATTTATAGAATGGGACAGAATTTGAAATCTCTTTTGGAAAATGATTCAAAAAGAAAGGAGACTAACAACATGGTCAGTACCAAGAGATGTGGTGCATGTAATCAATGTCGATATATTACAGAGGAAATGGAGTTAGTGTTGGGGAACTACAATAAGACTAGATTATTTCCAAAGAATGGAAATTGTAACACTAAATATATAGTATATTTAGCCAAATGTATCGCCTGTCCATCCTATTATATAGGTAAAACTGAGCAGCAGTTCAGGAAAAGGATATATGCACATATATATTCCATAAGAAAAAAAGATGAAAAAAATGCTTTAGCAAAGCATGTAATGAATAAAGGAGAGGAGCATGAGTTTAGGTTTTGTATTTTGGAATTAGTTAAGGTTAATCCTAGGGGGGGTAACATCAAAGGGCATCTAGCATATAGAGAATGCTATTGGCAAATTATGACGGATGCAACTACATACCCAGGAATAAATGAATTTCAGTAAAACCTATATTGGAAATATGAGTAGGGGGTGCATTTTTTAGATAGCATTATCATACATTATTGATTTAGTCATACTGCTTAGTATAGTTTTTAGCATATTTATATTACTAGAAGTAGATACAACATATATTTTTTAAATGAAGCATATTTTTAAATGAAAAAATTTTTTAAATTAAACATTTTTTAGAATGAAGTACTTTTTAAATGACGTATTTTTAAATGGAGTATTAGTTATATGGAGTACACACCAATGGAGTTAAATGAAGTATTTGTTCCAAGTTGCCATCCAGTTTTTAATGAATATTGCCTAAGTTTATTTTAATTTTATTAATTTTCATCAGTTGTTAGAGAATTATGTTTAATTCAATAATTCATAGTGTTTATATGACATGTATTAAAATTTAGCATCCAAGTGATTAGGAACACACAGTTAACATAGAAGTTAATATATTTATTGTACTTATTGTTTTTATCGTATTGTTTAGAACGTATTTGCACTTTTGCACATAAAAGCGCTATAGCTTTAAGAAGCTACAATATGCATTTGTAAAAGTTGGCGCCAAATTAGCTATTTAAGCTATGAACTTATATGAATGAATTGTTCTGAGGAAGCACACGATTTGTGTGTGAAAGCGCTTAACCCCGACTGTTTTGTGGAATAAATTTTGATATATTTTGAATTTTCCTGGTTCTGGAGTCCGTGGTTACAGATTTTATCAGCATATTATACTTTGCCGGTGTGGCAGTTTAACATTTGGCGGTGTTGCAGTTTGGTTCCTGATTCATTGGCGTACAGCGGAGATTTACGCCACCTCACATTTTCTTTAGTACTATTCGCTGGATTGTCCTAAAAATGAAAGTAAAGGGTCTATGACTTGAAAACAGCCCAAAAGGTAAAGTTAATCCAGCACTGGCCATGTGCATTTTCTTGGAATGTGGGTTTCAATGCTGTTTCAGTGAATGTGAGTTTCAAAGGGAGATTTAATGCCAAGTTGTTTTCATCGTGAGACTACTTTATTTAGCAAATGTCGATCAGTGTTTGTGCTATAAAATTTGAAATACAAGTTTTAAATTAAATCCAAACATCTGTAATTATTGTGGAAGTACAGCTGAAAATAGTATGCTCACAGAGTTTTGAGCAATGTTTATGGAAACTGGGAAGAACTGGAGAAATAGCCAAGTAATGGAACACTGGAATGGCTGCGTGGGGGAAAGGAGGGGGTACCAAAATTGCACATTTTGCTTTCACGCACATGTCCAGAATTTTTGACATGAAAAGTTGGCAACCCAGCCCTGTGCCCACAGGAAACAGAAAATAAGGGATGTGCCCTCAGTTTGGAAGAAAATGAGCTAAGAGAAGACTTGCTTGATTTAATAGACATGGATAGATATAAGATAAATGAGAGAAATATACTGCAGAAGGTCAATAAAACCCAAAAAGACAGAAGTCTGCTAAAACAAATGAATGCAGTAATCAGTACTGTCCACAGGGATCCATGTGATACAACAGAAGTAAACAGGACATATTACTGTGCTGCTAAATTAATAACTGATAAAGTTCTACCACAAGAACACAGGGTAGTGAGGGAAAGGAAGGGGAGAAATTGAATACCATTATAGAAGTATCGAATAGAGAAAACTATAAAGCAATTAAGTCAAGAAGTGTCACATTTACAAGACTATAGAAGAGGGAATAGATCAACAAAAACACTAAGAAAGACAGATATGATTAAAAACAATTCACAGTATTCGAACAGACCAGGACCTATTATGCACTATCACAAATAAACTAAAAAATTTCAGCACAGGTGGAAAAACTTAGAAGATACACAGATAAATATAAAGGAAGAGTACAAAATAAGCAATTTATTGAGGACCCAAAAGTTTTACAGATAATTGGAAAATAAAGTAAAAGGAATCAAAAGACCCCCCCCCCCAAAAAGGAGGAATTAAGATACATTTTGGAGAAATATCTATGAAGATCCTGTGGAACATAAAGATGCTAAATGGATAGAAGTATAAGAAAAGAACAAGACATTTAAAGGTGCAGGATATGAAATGGGATGAATTAACAGCTAGAGAGATTGAAACAAAGTTAAGAAAAGCCTCTAATTGGAAAACCCAGGCCCAGACGCAGTACCTAACTTTTGGTTAAAAGTACTACCATCTTTGCATAAAGATTTAGCCATAAGTAAGAACTATTCATACTCGCACCTCGAACAGACACCAAGGTCAGTTGTCAATCTCCTCTCCGGTCCAGCTGGTGAATCTGGGAATCTTGAGGCAATGTTACAACTGACTCATGTACACAGACAACCCTCTCCTCCTCCCAACAAATTCCAACACATGTGAGAGATGCAACCATATAGCCAAACTGGAGGCTAAGCTCTCTCAACTCAGTACTGGCGTAACCAGTCAGGAGAAGGAAACCACACTCACTACAATTCCAGTCTCACATAGACCTACCACGACAACAAACCAACCACAAACACACAAAAACATACTCGGAGGCTCTAAATAAAAATCTGCCTAAGCAGCAGAGACCTCCAAAGCAGACACCCAAGCAACCGCTACCCCAAAACAAAAAACACGTGCAACACATAGCTCACAAAGCCAGTGTGCCGAACAGTCACAGCCCTTAAGGCTAAACAACACACCTGATACACTTGTAATAGGTGACTATCGTCAGGCACACTGACGTCCCACTCACCAGGCTGAACAAGGAGAAGGTCACAGTGAGCTGCCTGTCGGGCGCTAGGATCCGCCACATAACACAAGCACTCCGGTCACTCCAAGGCAAGTACAAATATGACTCTGTCATTGTCCATGCTGGTGTGAATGACCTGAGACGTACCTCCCTGGACTACATGAAAAGAGACAGAGGAGCTCTCTGAGCATGTAGCCCAGGCCGGTATGACCCTGACCTTGAGTAGCATCTTACCCTCACCAAGAATGATGCCACAATATGAAAACAAGATGATCAATTTCAACAATTGGCTTAAGTGTTGGTGTCATTCAAAGGGGATCCAATGCCTGTCAGCCTGGGATGACATGCTCAACAAGCCACAATTCTTCGCTAGGGACGGCTTGCACCCGTCACCCCTGGGCTTTCGGATATTGGCAAAGGCTCTTGCTACCCCCATAGTGCCTTTTTTAGGCAAGGCTCAAAAGACAAACCCACCTCCATAGGTATCACAAGGGATAAGAAAAGTACAGTTTTGTACCTACCATAAATGTAGATGTTCGAAGATCCACATTGCTGCAGTCATAACCTGTGGGTAGTCCGCTGTCCTCGGTCGGCCCGAATACCAAAGTGTTAGGCTGGCGTCGGTCATGGTCGCTCAGATCTGACGTCAGTACGTCGTGGTACTAAAGCGCATGACCGACGCCATATCTCCAGTCTTTCTTGCCCCAGATGTCAGAAGGCCTTAAAAAGAAAGGCCATAGCCAAAAAATAGAAAAATACCCAATCACCAACATAGCTACAAAAGATACATCACAGACCACACAGCCACCCCAAACTACAGAGGGGAAGGAGAGAGGGTAAATTGGACTGCAGCAATGTGGATCTTCGAACATCTACATTTATGGTAGGTACAAAACTGTACTATGTTCTTCATCTCACATTGCTGCAGTCATAACCTGTGGGTAGAATCCCAAAGCAAAGGTAATGGGAGGTTGGTATAATCAGATAGTATTAGGAGCTGCTAACATGCCCTGTAATACTGCAGTGGCAAACCCAGCCCTAGATTTGGAATAAAGAGGAAGATGGTAATGCTTAGAAAAAGTGTGCACTGAACTCCAGGTAGCTGCCTCCAAAATATCCTTAGTAGCCACTCCCCTCAAAAAAGCAGTAGAAGTGGCAGTAGCCCTAGTGGAATGAGGTCTGATTCCAGCCAGAACCTCCTTACCATGATGAGAATAACAGAAGGCAATGCAATGCCCAATCCACTTAGAAATAGTTTGTTTTGTAACAGGCTTTCCTTGAGATCCCAAGGAAAAAGAAATGAATAACTGTTGGGACTGCCTGAACCCTTTAGTTCTGCTCAAATAATAACGTAACTGCCTGTGAATGTCCAAAGAATGCAAAACTTTCTCTCCCTTATTTTGGGGATCAGCATAAAAAGTAGGCAGATGAATAGATTGGTTTAAGGCCACATTAGAAAAGTACAGTTTTGTACCTACCATAAATGTAGATGTTAGAGGATCCACATTGCTGCAGTCCTAACTATTGGGTAGTCCGCTGTCCAGTCGGCCCGAATACCAAAGTATATGGCTGACGTCGGTCAGGGCGCATTAGACTGACGTCAGTACGTCAGGGTACTAATGCGCATGACCGACGTCATATCCTCAGTCTTTTCTTGCCCCAGATGTCAGAAGACCCTGAAAAGATAAGGCCAAAAACCAAAAACTCCCAACATACCTGCACCAAAATATATATATACAAAACATACAAAATCAGCAGAATATAACCTCACCTACACAACCACCCCTAAACACAGAGGGGAAGGAGGGAGGGTAAATTGGACTGCAGCAATGTGGATCCTCGAACATCTACATTTATGGTAGGTACAAAACTGTACTATGTTCTTCATTCCACATTGCTGCAGTCCTAACTATTGGGTAGAATCCCAAAGCAGAGGTAAGGGAGGCTGGCAAATCATAAGGAAGCAGGAACTGACAACATGCCTTGCAAAATAGCTGTGGCAAAACCAGCCCTAGACTTAGAGTAGAGAGGAAGGTGATAATGCTTAGAGAAAGTATGCACTGAACTCCAAGTAGCTGCCTCCAAAATATCCTTAGTTGCCACCCCCCTCAGAAATGCTGTTGAAGTGGCAGAAGCCCTAGTGGAATGAGGCCTAATCCCAGCTGGAATCTCCTTGCCATGATGGGAATAACAAAATGTAATGCAACACCCAATCCATCTAGAAATAGTTTGTTTTGACACAGGCTTGCCCTGAGAACTCAAAGCAAAAGAAACAAACAACTGCTGAGACTGCCTAAAATCCTTAGTCCTGCTCAAATAATAACGCAATTGCCTGTGTACATCTAAAGTGTGCAAAATCTTTTCCCCTTTATTTTGGGGATCTGCATAAAAAGTAGGCAAATGAATAGTTTGGTTTAAAGCCACATTAGAAACCACCTTAGGCATAAAGGAAGGATTAGTACGTAAAGATACTCTATCCTTATGAAAAATCAAAAAAGGCTCCACTGCCATAAGGGCCTGCAACTCAGAAACCCTTCTTGCAGAAGTAATGGCCAACAAAAAAGCAGTCTTCCATGACAAGTATTTCAATTCAGTAGTAGCCAAGAGGCTCAAAAGGTTGTAGAGTAAGTTTCTCCAACACAAAATTGAGATCCCAAGCAGGAGTAGGAGCTCTACGTGGGGTCTTATATTCTTTGCCCCTCTAAGAAATTGCTTGAACAAAGGATGCGAAAACAGCGGTGGGTCACAATCATAGTGAGCTGAAATTGCTGCAGCATGAATCTTAATGGAAGAGAAAGACAAACCTTTGTCCAATAACTCAGTAAGATATTGAAGAGCCACACTCAAATTTGGCTCAGAAATCTCCAAATTGTTTGCTGCACTCCAAAATAAAAATCTCTTCCATTTTTCTCCGTACACTTTCCTTGTACTAGGTCTCCTGGCTTCCATAATCACATTTAAAACTTGTTGAGGAAGTTGAGACCTGCTGTCTTTCAAAACAGAATATGCCAGGCTGTTAGATGAAGAGAGTGAAGCTTGACATTGAGCAGGTGACCGTCTCTCTGAGACAACAGGTGTGGAATCAAGGGTAAAGGCCATGGAGGCTTCTTTACCAGACTCCTCAGTAATGGGTACCAGTGCTGCCGAGGCCAATCTGGAGCTATTAAAATCATCCTTGGCTTGTCTTGTCTGACCTTTAGAAGTACCTTTGGAAGAAGAGGCAGAGGTGGAAACGCATACACATGAAGATTTTTCCAACTGAAAGAAAGAGCATCCACTTTCCAAGCTGTGTGATGAAACCTCTTTGTGCAAAACTTTGGCAGCTGGTGGTTTAGTGGAGAAGCGAACAGATCTATGTCTGGAGTTCCCCAGGACACTGTCAACTTTTGTAATACATGAAGATCCAGTTTCCACTCGTGGGGATCCATGATTTGTCTGCTTAACACATCTGCTAAGGAGTTCTGTGCTCCCGGCAGAAACCTTGCCTGAAGAGTTAGTTGCAAGCTGAGCGCAGTCTCCCATAAAATCATTGCTTGCCTGCACAATGGGTAAGAATGTGTTCCGCCTTGTTTGTTGATGTACCACATGACAGTTGTGTTGTCTGTTAGAATCAACACCTGCCCTGGAAGAAGTAACTCCTTGAAAGCCATTAATGCAAACTGGACTGCTAACATCTCCTTCATGTTGATATGTAGATGCTGTAGTCTGGCAGGCCACTTGTCTTGTATCCACTTTCCATTTAGATGAGCTCCCAAGCAATGTCTGAGGCATCTGTCGTTAGAATCTGACTCGCCTCTGGCCGGGTCACAGAGAGTCCCTTGTTTAGGTGACATTCCTGAGCCCACCACAAAAATTCCTTTTGAATGCAAGGTATTATTTGAATGACAGTGTCCAAATCCTGGCAGTGCTGTGTCCATACATTTTGAGATACCATTGTAGCTTCCTCATATGCAGTTTGGCATTGGGAAGCACCAGAATACAAGATGCCATGAACCCTAAGGCTTGAAGGACTGTCCTTGCAGTCAGCCCGGACTGAAGAGATAGTTGATGGAAGTAACTGGAAAGATTCTTTTGTTTGTCCGGGGTTAAAAAGGCCATCTGGGCTGCTGTATTCAGTCTCACACCCAGAAAGCACATGTCTTGAGAGGGTACTAGACTGGACTTTATTTCGTTCACAGAATACCCTAGGCATCTTAGCACTGCTATGACATATTCCAAATGCTGTAGAAGGTCTTCCTTTTCTTGAGCCAGAATCAGGCAATCGTCCAAGTAAGGATAGATTTGAATTCCTTTTAGCCTGATGTAAGCTATCACTGGAGCCAGAACCTTTGTGAATACTCTGGGCGCAGTAGATAAGCCAAAGGGCAATGCAGAGAACTGATAATGAGAATTTCCAGCTCGAAAACGCAGATACTTTCTGCAACTTAGTCTTATAGGCACATGAAGGTAAGCTTCCTTGAGATCTAAAGTTACCATCCAGTGATCTTTGCCCAGCAGAGGTAAAAGCTGTTGTAACGTCAACATTTTGAACTTGGGAATGTCCAGATAAGTGTTGAGGATAGATAAATCCAAAATTGGTCTCCACGTGTTCCCCTTCTTCGGTACTAGGAACAGGCGAGAATAAAACCCTAGGCCCCTTTCTGGCACAGGAACCGGCTGAATGGCCCCTATTTGGAGTAACAGAGAAATTTGCTTGTGAGCCTCTTGTCTTTGTAGAGGAGGAATGTCTGGCATGCCTTTGAAAGGAGGCAAGGTATGGAAATAAAACCTGTAACCGTGGTGAATGATATCCAGAACCCATCTGTCTTGGGTAATTAAATCCCAATTTTCTTTGAAAAGAGACAGTCTTCCTCCCAACGGTGCTGCCAGGCGAGAATGAACTGGCAGCTGAAAAGGCAGGTCATTGGGTCTGCTTACGAAAGGACTGACCCCTGCCCTCACCAGAAGTCTGAGCAGGGGAACTCCCTGTCCTAGGCCTAAAAGAACCCTGAGCTCTGCCCCTACCACGTCTAGACCTCCTAGACTGGGAATCATAAGCAGGATAAGTCCATCCCTTAGCAGGCCAATTTCTACTAAACTTCGGAGGCTGCACCTGCAAAATCTTTAACAGTTTGCATAGACTTAGCCTTGTCCTCCATTTTCTTCAAAACTGCTTCTACAGGCGAACCAAACAACACATCAGACTGCAAAGGAGCATCCAAAATCCGTGTCTTAACATGCTCAGCTAAATTCTGATCTCTCAACCAGGCGTGCCTCGAAGAACAGAACCAGTGGCAGCCACCCTGGAGGAGGCCACAGCATCATCAAACCACATTGAATGGGAATGTTTTACCCACCTGTTCACACACATGAACAACTCTCTGCAACTTACACTCTCAACCTTCATCCATCCATCCATCATTCAACTTTGAAGATTTAGAAGAATATTTTTTAATTTTAACATTTTAACATGTGATTCCATGGCCAACGTGGAAGAAGTAAGCACTTTCAAGTATTCCTCCCCTTTCCCATCCTTGCCTCTATCTATCAGGGAGGGAACCTATCCGGTTTAACTGGGGCAGGAGGCAAAGAATCAGGATTCAGGAAGCCTCTGCAAAACATCTTCCACCACATTCAAAACAGGAGGTATAGCTAAAGGCCTATGCTGGGGTAAAACAAGAATTCCCTAAGCCTTTTCCTGGAATCAGAGAAATCTTGACCTTCCCATTTAAAATGCTCCCTCATGGAATGCAGAGTCTCTGAAAATGAAAAATCCTCAGGAGGAGAAGCTGAAGAAGTAGAATCATCCACATCAGAATCAGAATAAGGAGGGTACTCCTGCAAGTCTTCAGCCGAAGACTCAGAAGCCTCCGAGCATTGCTCAAAACTCTCAAACTCAGGTTCCACCCTAGGCCTCTTATCAGGAGGGGGCATAGAACCCCTTATCATAGTAATCAAATCCTCTGCCATTTTAAGCATATGTTTCTTAGGCAAAGACCCTGAAGCACTAGGAGAAACCCCCACTGAAGCAAAACTTGGCCTGCCCCTCAAAGAAGCCTTGGACACAGAAGGGGAGGCTCTAACCACCTTAGGAAGAGAGGGAAGAACAGCCACCTGAGAAGCCCCTCAGCCTGGCCTACTTCCTGAGAGGATACATCCTGTAACAGTAAAGTCTCTCCCTGAGACTCCAAAGAAACACCTGGCAAAACCTCCGGCTCCACTGAGCCCTCTAAAGAACTGACGTCTGGGACTGTCGGTTCTTCCACTCTAGGCTTTGCTGTTTTGTCCTTGCGCTTTTAGCGAAGCGCCGGAGCATCCGACGGCATTTTATAATTACAACGCTTCCCAAACACTAACCTGGCACAGTCTAACCTTCTCTTAATAGTGCGTTTGTTAAATCTAGCACAAGAGCGGCATCCAACAACGTCGTGCTCAGGCCCTAAACAAGGTATACACAAAGTATGGTAATCCCTATGAGGTATCTGTTTCCCACAAGAAATACAGTTATTCACTTTTTCTGACATCCGGTTAAATACTGAGGCAAGAAAAAACCAAAATATTCCCCAACGGGGTACTTAGCCAACTTTGATTCGGTCTGAAACTCTGGCTTCAGAAACTTTCAGAACGCCAACCTGCACTCGCAAAATTGCTTCTGCATCGGACCATGCGGCAAAAAAGACTGAGGATATGACGTCGGTCATGCGCATTAGTACCCTGACGTACTGACGTCAGTCTAATGCGCCCTGACCGACGTCAGCCATATACTTTGGTATTCGGGCCGACTGGACAGCGGACTACCCAATAGTTAGGACTGCAGCAATGTGGAATGAAGAACATCAACTTTAGGCATAAAAGTAGGATTAGTACGTAGTGAGACCCTATCCTTATGGAATATCAGGAAGGGTTCAACTGCCATGAGAGCCTGTAATTCAGATACCCTTCTAGCAGACGTAATGGCCAACAAAAAAGCAGTCTTCCAAGACAAAAACTTCAACTCTGAAGTAGCTGCAGGTTCAAAAGGAGATAAAGTGAGCTTTTCCAACACAAAATTGAGATCCCAGGAAGGAGTAGGAGCTCTACGTGGGGGTCTTATGTTCTTTGCCCCTCTAAGAAACTGCTTGAACAAAGGGTGAGAGAATAATGGCGGGTCACAGTCATAGTGAGCAGAAATGGCTGCAGCATGAACTTTTACAGAGGAGAAAGACAAACCCTTGTCTAATAATTCTGTAAGATACTGAAGTGAAACACTCAAATTAGGCACTGAAACATCAAAGCTTTTTGCTTCGCTCCAAAGAAAAAATCTCCTCCATTTATCAGCATAAACTTTCCTTGTACTAGGCCGTCTGGCCTCCAAAATGACATTCAAAACTTGAGGAAGCTGCGACCCCCCAGGGTCTAAAACAGAATACGCCAGGCTGTCAGATGTAGGGACTGAACCCTGACATTGCGGAAATGATTGCTTGCCTGGGACAAAAGGTTTGGAATTAATGGCAAAGGCCAAGGAGGCTCCCGTACTAAAGTCCTCAGCCGAGGGTACCAGTGCTGACGTGGCCAATCTGGAGCTATCAGAATCATGCAAGGCTTGTCCTGCCTGACCTTCAGGAGCACCTTGGGAAGGAGAGGCAGAGGAGGAAAGGCATAAACGTGAAGGTTGTTCCAACTGAATGATAGAGCATCTACTTTCCAAGCTTTTGGGTGAAACAGCTTTGTGCAAAACTTTGGCAGCTGGTAATTCAGTGGAGAAGCGAACAGATCTATGTCTGGAGTCCCCCATGCCACCGTCAACTGTTGAAAAACATGAGGATCCAATTTCCACTCGTGGGGATCCACCATCTGTCTGCTCAAAACATCTGCTAAGGAGTTCTGTGCTCCTGGCAGAAACCTTGCCTGAAGGGTGAGGTGCAAACTGAGATCAGTCTCCCATAAAATCATAGCTTGTCTGCAAAGAGGGTATGAATGGGTACCCCCCTGCTTGTTGATGTACCACATGACTGTTGTGTTGTCTGTCTGAATCAACACTTGTCCTGGGAAGTAAATCCTTGAAAGCCATCAGTGCAAATTGGACTGCTAACATCTCCTTCATGTTGATATGCAAATGCTGAAGTCTGGCAGGCCACGTGTCTTGAACCCATTTTCCTTTGAAGTGTGCTCCCCAAGCCATGTCTGAGGCATCTGTCGTTAAGATCTGACTCGCCTCTGGTCGGGTCACAGAGAGTCCCTTGTTTAGGTGACATTCCTGAGCCCACCACAAAAATTCCCTTTGGATGCAAGGTATCATCTGAATGACAGTGTCCAAATCGTGGCAGTGTTGAGTCCATACGCTTTTGAGATACCATTGTAGCTTCCTCATATGCAGTTTGGCATTGGGAAGCACTAGAATACAAGATGCCATGAACCCCAAGGCTTGAAGGGCTGTCCTTGCAGTCAGCCTGGACCGTAGAACCAATTGTTGAAAGTAAAGGGTAAGATTTCTTTGTTTGTCCGGGGTCAAAAATGCAATCTGAGAGGCTGTATTCAGTCTCACACCCAGAAAGCGCATGTCCTGAGAAGGTACTAGACTGGACTTTGTTTCGTTCACAGAATACCCTAGGCACCTTAACATTGCCATAACATACTGTAGATGTTGAAGTAGCTTGACTTTGTCTTGAGCCAGAATCAGGCAATCGTCCAAATAAGGATAAATTTGTATTCCCCTTAACCTTAAGAAGGCTATTACAGGAGCCAGGACCTTTGTGAACACCCTGGGCGCAGTAGATAAGCCAAAGGGCAATGCAGAGAACTGATAATGTAAAGTCCCAGCCCGAAAGCGCAGGAACCTCCTGCAACTGGGCCTGATAGGAATGTGAAGATAAGCCTCTTTGAGATCCAGAGTTACCATCCAGTGATCCTTGCCTAAAAGAGGCAGAAGTTGTTGCAAAGTTAACATCTTGAATTTTGGGATGTCCAGGTATGTGTTGAGAATAGACAAATCCAGAATTGGCCTCAAAGTGTTTCCCTTCTTTGGTACAAGAAACAGGCGAGAATAAAATCCTAGGCCTACTTCTGACGGAGGGACCTCCTGAATAGCCCCCATATTTAGAAGTAAAGAAATCTGTTTGTGAGCCTCCACTTTTTGCTGAGAAGGAACGTCTGGCATGCCTTTGAAAGGAGGCAAGGTGTGAAAGTAAAACTTGTAGCCTCGACCTATAATGTCCAACACCCATTTGTCCTGAGTGACTAAAAGCCAATTTTGCCTGAAGAGTGTCAACTTTCCTCCCAGAGGAGCTGCCAGACAGGAGGGATCTGGCAGCTGGAGATACAGGTCATTGGGTCTGTTTACGAAAAGGCTGGCCCCTGCCCTCCCCAGAAGATTGTGCAGGGGAACTCCACGTCCTAGGCCTAAAAGAACCTTGAGCCTGAGCTCTGCCCCTACCACGCCTAGATCTGCCCCTAGACTGGAAATCAGAAGGAGGATAAGCCCATCCCTTAGTAGGCCAATTTCTGCTAAACTTAGGGGGCTGCACCTGTAGAAAATCTTTAACTGTTTGCATAGACTTAGCTTTGTCTTCCATTTTCTTCAAAACTGACTCCACAGGTGAACCAAACAGAACTTCAGACTGAAGGGGAGCATCCAAAATTCGAGCTTTAACATGCTCTGACAAGTTCTGATCCTTAAGCCAGGCGTGCCTACGAAGAACTGATCCAGTGGCAGCCACCCTGGAAGAGGCCTGAAGAGCATCGAAACCATACTGCAAAGAATGCTTACCCACCTGATCAGAGGCATGAACTAAATCCTGCAATTCCTTACACTCAATGCCCTCTGCCAGAGCATCCACCTTAGATTTCAACTGACTTAGGAGAAAATTCTGGTACTTCAGCATATGAAACTGACAATTCAAAGCCCTCATTGCTAGAGTGGAAGAGGTATACACTTTTTTACCCCACCTATCCAAAGCTCTAGAATCTTTATCCATAGGAACTGGATTCTTTACAACAGAAGCCCTGACACCCTTAGGACCCTGGCTAATAGTTTCCGGGTCAGCTCTCGGGCTCTTATACAAATATTTATGAGCCTCAGGCACTCTGTAATACCTGTCTGGCTTGACCGGGGCTGGAGGCAAAGAATCAGGATTAAGGGAAGCTTCCGAGAAAACATCCTGAACAACATCCAAAACAGGGGGTATAGCCAAGGGCCTGTGCTGTGGTAAAAACAAAAATTCCCTAAGCCTCTTTCTAGAATCTGAGAAATCCTGACCTTCCCACTTAAAATGCTCTCTCATGGAATGCAGGGTTTCAGAAAAAGAAAAATCCTCTGGTGGGGAAGCAGAAGGACTAGAATCCTCTGCATCTGAATCAAAATAAGGAGAAAAATCCTGAATGTCTTCAGCTGAAGACTCCGAATAATCTGAGGAATGCTCCAATCCTTCCACCTCTGGCCCCACCCTAGGCCTCTTATCTGGAGGAGGCAAAGAACCCCCGATTAAGGTAATTAAATCTTCTGCCATTTTCAGCATATGCTTCTTAGGTACAGAACCTGCAGAACTAGGGCTGACGCCAGAGGAAGATAAACCAGGCCTGACCTTGGAAGGAACCATAGAGACAGAAGTAGAAGGCCTAACCACCTTATGCAAAGAAGGGACTACAGAGACCTGAGAGGCCCCCTCAGCCTGCCCCGACTCCTGAGAGGCCACATCCTGCAAAACTAAAGGCTCCCCCTGAGACTCAACTGAAACCTCGGCCGGATCCACAGATTCCACCGTAGTTTCTACAGAACCGGCGTCCGTAACGGACGACTCATCCTGCTTGGACTTTAACGATTTTTCCTTACGCTTCTTAGCGGTAGCGGGCGTCGGAGGATCCGACGGCATATTGTAATTACACCGCTTACCGAAGACAAGCCTAGCACAATCTAATCTACGTTTAATGGTGCGCTTAAATATAGCACAAAAGTGACACCCGACTACGTCGTGCTCAGGCCCCAAGCAAGGAATACAAAGAGAGTGGTAATCCCTATGAGGTATCTGTTTCCCACAAGAAATACAATTATTCATTTTTTCTGACATCCGGATTTAACTGAGGCAAGAAAAGACAAAAATATTCCCCAACGGGGTACTTAGCCCAACTTGGTCTTCTGAAATTTTCGTATTTTGAGTTTCAGACCGAACGCCGAATGGCACTTGCAAAACGCTGCTTCTGCTTCGGACCATGCGGCAAGAAAGACTGGGGATATGGCGTCGGTCATGCGCTTTAGTACCACAACGTACTGACGTCAGATCTGAGTGACCATGACCGACGCCAGCCTAACACTTTGGTATTCGGGCCGACCGAGGACAGCGGCCTACCCACAGGTTATGACTGCAGCAATGTGAGATGAACATCTAAGAGTAATGCTACTCAACGCCAGAAGTCTAAACCTCAAGATACACGCATTCGAAACTCTCCTTAGCATGGAGAACAGATATCTGTGCAGTAACAGAAACCTGGTTCAAGGCTCCCGAGAGCACCCCAGCACTACCAGGTTATACCTCATACCATGCTTTTCGGCCCCAAAACTTGGACCAAACCACAAAAGGAGGGGGAGTATCAATATTCGTCAAAGATACCCACACCTCCAGGTTGGTGGCACAGCACAAAGCATCAGAGACTATCCATGTGCAACTAACTGTGGGTAAAACTGCCTTCCAGTTTATAGCCTGCTACAGACCACCCTCCCAAACACAGGAACCCCACTTGGCCTTCCTGAGAATACTGGAAAATATGAAGGTCTCTCCAAACACCATTATATTGGGCGACTTCAACTACCCAAACATAGACTGGGAGCATTACTCTAGCTCCAACACCCTAGCCCAAAGGTGCCTAGAATTTATAAACTCAAATGCTATGGAACAACTTGTTACCACTCCCACAAGAGGGGAAAACATACTGGACCTGATCATCACCAACATGGGGACACTATGCTCCAGACCAGAAGTGTATCCCTCACTGGTAAGATCAGACCATAAACTAATCTCACTGGATATTCACATCCCGACCCCACCCCCTGCCCAGAAAACCACAGTGAAAAACTTTTCAAAAGTAAATTTCACACACCTCAAAACAGAGGCGAAATCCTTCAAACCCCCGGGCCTGTGGAAAATATGGCTCAGACCGCAGAATCCTTTATAAACGCATTCTATGAACACCTTCAGGAATGCATGGATCATGCAATCCCAAATAAAACCAAGACCCAATCCTCCAAAGGCAGACGTCCTGTCTGGTGGACCCCAGCCATAAACAAAATATATAATAGAAGGAGGAAGCTACTACATGACAGAGCAAAATCCCAAAAAGGGAAGGCATCTCTGATCAGTATTAGCAAAAAACTACGGGCACTCATAAAATCGTCTAAGGCCAGCTTAGAGAGAAAAATTGCACAGGACACTAAGGATAAATCACAAGGCTTTCTTTAGTTATGTTAGGAACCTGGGTGGAAATTCCCAGATATGCTCAGAATTAGTCCAAAATGACAAAAAATACACAGAGCCCACAGACATTGCCAACATCCTAGCTGACAGGTTCAGTGCAAACTTCTCCCCCCTCTCCCCAGCAAAAGGGCAAATATCTATGCCAACACAGTGCTGCCCCCCTGACATCTCAGATGCTCAGGTAAGAGCCGCCCTCTCCAAAGCAAAAAACACAGCATCAATGGGACCAGATGGTGCCCCGCGCTGCGTCCTACATGAACTCCAAGAAGAGCTAAACCCAAACATAAAACTACTGTTCAATCTTAGCCTTACTACAGGATATGTACCCAAAGAGTGGCGTACAGCAACAGTGGTCCCTCTCCATAAAGGTGGTGCCTCAACGGATCCTGGAAACTATCGCCCCATAAGCCTGACTAGCAGTCTGCAAAGCTATGGAAAGGATCATCATGGACCTCATAAATAAAGATATTGGGGACCTACAGATGCTGGATCCTACCCAGTTTGGCTTTAAGGGCAGATTCTGCCTCAAACCTGGTCAATTTCTTTGAAACAGTCACCAAGGCCATTGACGAGGGGAAGGTGGTCCACACAGCCTACCTGGACCTCGCAAAAGCCTTCGATACAATACCCCACTCTGGCATTATAGATAAGCTCACCAGCTTAAATATAAACCCCTATGTCACTAGATGGGTTGCAAACTGGCTCAAGGACAGAACCCACATGGTTAGAACTGCTGGAGCCATGTCAGACTCCAAACCAGTTACAAGTGGCGTCCCACAAGGCTCAGTCCTGGGACCTCTCTTGTTCAGTATATATTTCTCGGCGGTACAGGCCAACATGGAAGGACTGTGGCTGACCAAGTTCGCAGATGACTGCAAACTGGGCGCCATAATCAACTCTCCAGCCGACACAAGCATCCTCCAAAAGGGCCTCATAGAAACAGACAACTGGTGCCAGAGCCATGGCCTCAAGCTAACGCCAAAAGTGTATAGTCATCCCTTTGGCAAAAACAAAGTGCCCACAAATTACCACATAGGTGGTAATCCATTAAGTACAGAAGAAGTCATTAGGGACCAAAGTTGATAGCAATCTCTCATTTGACAACCACGTGGCCAAAGTGGTTACAAAAACATTTTATATAGCCCACCTAATCATGAAGGGATTCACATCTAGATCAGGAGAGGTCATCGTGCCTCTTTACTCATCCCTCATCAGGCCCATAATTGAGTACAATGCCCCTTTTGGGATGTACCTTACCAGACACCTGCAGCAACTGGAAAGACCCCAAAAGTACCTCACCAAGAGGATCAAAGGGCTCAAACAGATGCCATATGCTGCCCGGTTAAAGAAACTCCAGCTCTACTTAGTGGCATACCGCCTGCTCAGAGGCAATCTGTGCCTGACGTATAAAGCCATGTCCAACCCGGAATTAGTGGACATGCTGCACCTCAGAAAATCCAAATCCCATCGAGCTACGCGCTCGAGAGACTTGAACCTCAGCACTGAAATAAATAGGACATGCTGGAGGGACAGATTCATAACCCAGAGGCTCCCTTCACTCTGGGATAAAATCCCAGTCCAGGTTAGGCAGAGTCCCACATTGACTCTCTTCAAGAGGAATCTTGATGAGTGGATGGGAGATCGTAGGTTTACCCTGGCTATCACTTCTGTGTCACTGTTAGAGGCACAGTATACTAACCTCAAAAAACGGCATAGCAAAATTAATTTAAAATGGGTGGCGAAAGCCAAACACACTCTGGCTAGGCTTATAAATGCCCTAGGGCAGATAGCCTCACCTATGAACCTATAATCGAACTTTCAAAAATTTGACTGTCACATGGTCGACACCATATGATCGAACTTTTAAAAGTTCAAAAATCTAAAAAAAAAAATAAAACTACACAAATAACCTACCTGAACGTTTTTAAGCAGGTGGCAAGCCACCCTGCACCCCCCACTCTTTAAATATACCAACTCAAGAGACTGCACTACAGTGCAGAAAAGGGAAATCTTCCCATTCCGTGCTTTCAAAAATTCGATCATATGGTTGTCGACCATATGACAATCGAAATTTTGAAAGTTTGATCATCCAATATAGACCCAACACCAACCTGGCTAACAGGCAAAACAAAGCCCCTACTTAAGAGTGAACCTGCAAGCTACCCTAAAAATTATAGGCCAATAACTTGCCTTCCAGATGATGTACAAACTATACATGGGAATTGATGCCAACAGGGTTACTAGCCATTTAGAAGAAATCTCAATTATGGTAGTAGAACAAAAGGGTAATAAAAGAAAGTCATATGGAACAAAGAATCATTTGTTGTTAAAGTCATACTGGAGAACTGTAAAAAGGGGAAGAACTTAAGTATGGCATGGACTGACTATAAAAAAAGCATTTGATAGTATCTCATATTCATGGATAAAAGCGTGCTTAAAAACGTCTACGATACACCGTACACTGACTGACTACACCGACTGACTACATTACAGTGACCATGGAACACTGGTAGACCACTTTGCAGTTAAGCCATGACAAAAGGACAGATTATTATCCACGGAACAAAAGTTCAAAGGGGGATATTCCAGGGTGATGGTCACCATTGCTATTCTGCCTTGCCATTAACCCATTAAGTGGTTTTCTTAACAGCTTACACCATGGCTACAATTTGGCACCTAAAAAACAACGAAGTGTAAAGACTTCTCATCTTCTCTTTGTCGGTGATTTAAAAAACTGTACAGCTCATCAGACGAGCTGAAAGCACAGTTGTAGGTTGTCAAAACTGTTTTCAGACAATATGAGAATGTTATTTGGTCTTGATAAGTGTGCAAAAGCAACCTTTAACATAGGAAAACTGCTGCACCAGGAAAAAGTAGTCATGTACACTTACCATAAAATGTAGATGTTAGAGTGTATTCACTGTTGCAGTCAGTCATCACATTTGGGTTATCCCTGCCAGGGTAAGCCTTCAGCAGACCCAAATACCAGAAACTTAGTATTTCTGCATCGGTTGCTGTCGCTTGAGGACTGACCTCATGTCGTCAGTAGTATACAGTAAGGCAGCCAACGCGATTACATCAGTTTTTCTTGCCCTAACCTGTCAGAAGCCCCCAAGTAGGAGGCCAGGGTCTGGTGAAGAAACCCCACCAGTGGAAAAAAACAATAAGTCTCTTGAAAGGAAGAGAGAACAAGTTAGAATGGTAATAAAAGGAGAAGGAGAAGAAAATGGGGCTGGAGGGGGGGCGGAACCAGGACTGCAACAATGAATGCATGCCAACATCTACATTTATGTAAAGTGTACACACAACTGTACTATGTTCATGTTTCACTGTTGCAGTCATCACATTTGGGTCAATTCCCAAAGCTGAGGAAAAGGGTGGAGGCAGTCAATGAAACTAGGGGCTGGCTAGGATGCCCTGCAAGACTGCAGAGGCAAACCCTGCCCTGGATTTGGATGAGAGGTAGGTGGTAATGCTTGGTAAAAGTGTGAACAGATGTCCAGGTGGCAGCCTCCAGGATGTCCCTGGTGGGGACTCCTCTGAGGAAAGTTAGAGGTGGACGCTGCTCTGGTGGAGTGTGTACTGACCCCCTTGGGGGGAGGCTTTCCATGCTGTTTGTAGCAGAAATGGATGCAATGTGCTATCCATTTGTAAATGGTTTGTTTGGAGATGGCTTTGCCCTCTGCCCCTGTAGCACAGCTAACCAGCAACTGATAAGAATTTCAGAAGGATTTAGTCCTGTCCAGATAGAGTGAAGAATCCTTCCCCCCTTGTTCTGGGGATTAGGAAAAAAGGTAGGCAAATTAATGGATTGGTTGACCGCCACACTGGACACCACCTTGGACATGAAGGATGGGTTAGTTCTGAGGGATACCGTCTGCAAGAAAGATGAAGGGTTCCACAGCTATGAGTGCTTGCAGATCAAAGACTCTGCTGGCTGAAGTGATGGCCAGAAGGAATGCTGTCTTCCAGGAGAAAAATTTTAGCTCTGCAGAAGCAGCTGGTTCGAATGGGGGCAGGGTGAGATTTTCCAATACAAGGTTAAAGGTCCCAAAGCTGGTATTTGTGCCCTTCTGGGTGACCTCAAGTTGCTAGCCCCTCTTAGGAACTGTTTGGCCAAAGGATGTGAGAAAAGGGGCTGCTCAGATGGAAAATGAGCAGAAATAGCAGAGGCATGACATTTTATAGAAAAGAAAGAGGCCACTGTGTAGTAGGTCAGCTAAGTAATCCAGGATGAGAGGGAGGGAGGGCTGTGCCATATTGGCTCCCTTAGCCTGGATCCAGGTGCAAAACCTTTTCCATTTATCAGCATAAGACTTTCTAGCGCTAGGACGTCTGGCCTCATGGATAACATCCAGAACCTATTTACTGAGGCTGGCAGATTGGGTTGGGGTTAGGGAATAAGCAAAGCTGCGAAATTGAGTGTCTGCAATTGGGAATGCAAGAACTCCCCTTCCCTCTGGGTCAGGAGGTTTGGAATCTGAGAAGATGCCATGGGAATAGTGAAAATAGGCTGCACAGCAAGGGGTAGCAGTGCTGGCGGGGCCCAGTCTGGAGCTATAAGAATGGTCCTTGGTTTTGCTTCCCTTATTTTGAGCAATACCCTGGGGATGAGAGGTAGGGGAGGAAAAGCATATACCAATAGACTGACCCAGGGGAAGGGAAGGACAGGGCATCCACTTTCCAAGCCATGCAGTGATGCTCCCGGGTGCAGAATTTGCTGAGCTGATGGTTGGCGTGGGAGGCAGAGAGGTCGACCTTCAGGGTTCCTCATTTCAGAGTTATTAGGGTGAAGGTACTTCTGTTGAGTTGCCACTCGTGTGGGTCCAGAAGATTTTTGCTTAAATGGTCTGCCAGAGAGTTGAGAGAGCCTGGTAGGAATTGTGCCAACAGGTGTAGTTGCATGGCAGAGGGTGTGCGCCAAAGGCTCATGGCTCGCCTGCATAGAGGGTAGGAGCGAGTCTTTCCCCGTTTGTTGATGTACCACATCACAGTGGTGTTGTCCGTTTTGATCAGGAGAGCCCCTGGAAAGAAAAGGGGCTTGAAAGCTATCAAGGCGTGCTGCACAGCCATCATCTCTTTTTGACTGATGTGCAGAGGGATTTGCTGTGGGCTCCATTGGCCCTGTATGCACCTGCCATCCAGGTGTGCACCCGAAGCATAGTCTAATGCGTCTGTGATGAGGGTCTGGGGGGTGGGGAGAAAAGCATTCCCTTGTTGTGGGGGTATGCTGTTGCCCACCAAAGAAAATATTTTCTGAGGTAAGGAATTACAGGTAGAAGAGTTTCCAGGTGAGTGTTGGCACCAAAGGCTCTTTAGGTACCACTGAAGTTTCCTCATATGCAGTCTAGCATATGGAATGAGTAGTATGCAAGATGCCATGAACCCCAGAGCTTGCAGTATCTTCCTTGCAGTTAGCTGGGGCCTGGTGGCTAGTTGAGAGAAGTAGGCAGTCAGTTAAATTTGTTTCTCTGGAGTAAGGTATGCCATCTGGGAAGCTGTGTCCAGATTTGCTTCCAGGAAGATTATCCTTTGGGTGGGCACCTGTTTGGATTTCTTTTTGTGGATTGTGTACCCTAGGGATGTTAGCAGGGTCTTTACAAAGGCCAGGTGCTTGAGCAGCTTCTCCTGGCTGGCTGTCTGAATAAGGCAGTCGTCTAAGTATGGGTAAATCTGAATATTTCTTTGTCTACAAAAGGCAATGGCAGGAGCCAGACATTTTGTGAAAACTCTGGGGAGCAGTGGATAAGCCAAAGGGAAGCGCAGAGAACTATTTCCTGCATGATTCCCGGATAGGAATGTGGAGGTAGGTCTCAAATCTAGGGTGGCTAGACAAGCATCCTTGGAGAGCATGGGTAGCAGCTGCTGGAGGGTGAGCATTTTTAATTTTGGGATCACCAAGAAGGTGCTTAGAATGGATAGATTGAGGATGGGGCATCAGGTGCCCTCGTTTCTGGGCACCAGAAAAGGTCTGGAGTAGAAACTCTGGCCTGTTCTGAAGGACTGTGTGCTACTGCCCTCAGAGAGAGCAGGGAAAGGATTTGCTTTTGAGCCACTGCCCACTGATTTGGTGGTAGATCTGGGAACCCTTTTGGGGTTGGAAAGGTGTGGAAGGAAAATCTGTATCCCTGAGCACAATGTTCAGAACCCAGTGATCCTTGGTAATGGTGGCCCAGGTGCTTGAGTGTAAGGAGAGTTTCCCTCCTAGGGGTAAGTGAAGGTGAGCAGAGGGAGGGTGTGGAGGAGATGAGTCATTGTGAGTTTTTACCATAAGGGGGTGGGTTAGAACTCCTTAGTTTTGAAGTGGAGGTAGTCCACTGCTTAGATCTCTGCATTCCCTGGGGCTGCTATCTGGGGGGGGGGTCTAGGCTGGGCCAGTTTACTGGAAGCAGAAAAGGACTAGTGTTGTTTGGCGGGACAATGCCTCCTGAACCTAGGTGGCTGGACCTGCAAGAAATCCTTATCTGTTTGCATAGATTTTGTTTTTTCTTCCATCTTCAAGACCTCTTCTGCCTTAGTGCCAAATAAGTTCTTTGTGCAAGGGGCATCCAAAATTTAGATTTGACCTGATCTGGCAGGGGCTGTTCCTTAAGCCATTCATGCCTTCTAATGACAGATCCAATGACGGCTGCCCTGCAAGAAGCTGCTAGGGCATCAAAACCACAGTGCAAGGTGTGTTTAGTTACTTGACTTGCAGAATGCATTAACTCTTGTAAATCTTTCGATTCTGCCAAAGCAGGAAAGGAAGACTTCCAAGGTATGTTGCTGAAATTTCAGCATATGGAATGGACAATTTAGTGCCCTGATAGCAAGAGTAGCTGAGATGTATACTTTCTTACCCCATCTGTCCAAAGATCGGGAATCCCTATCTGAGGGGGTGGGATTCTTAGTAGAGGTTGCTTTAATTCCTTTTGGTCCTTGAAATGACCTCAGGGTCAGCTGTATGATTTTTAACAAAATATTTGTGGGAGTCAGGGACTCTACAGTACCAGTCTGGTTTTCTGGGAGCATGAGGAAGGGCATCAGGAGTAAAGCTGGAGTCTAGGAAAATATCCTCCACAACATCCAGGACTGGGGGGGGGGGATGGCCAAAGGTCTGTGTTGTGGAAGATACAGGAAGCCCCCCCCCCAAGAGTCTCTTTAGACTGAGGGTAGTCCTGACTTTCCCATTGGAAATGCTCCCGTAAGGTAAGCAGTGTTTCCCCAAAGGAAAAATCCTCTGGGGGAGAGGCTGAAGAAATGGAATCCTCTGCATCAGAATCCTCATAAGTGGAGAAGGGTTGCAGGTCTTCATATTCAAATCCATCAGATTCATCTGACTCTTATTCAGACAAAACTACAGGGGACAGATCGCTCTTCCTTTTGGAGGGGGTAGCTTGGCTTTCCCTGAACAGCATGATAAAGGTCTTCCGCCATTTTAAGCATTTGAGACTGGGGCAAGGTAGCAGGCACCTGAGAGTGGGTCGGTTTATTGGGTGTGGTTCGTACCCCGGGCTTAAGAAACTCTAATTTTAGAAAGAACGGTAGTCGCGAAAGAAGACATCGGTTTGTGTAGAGATGCAGTAGTGTGAAGTAGAAGCCAGTGCCTGCTCAGCGGCTCCAGACCGATCCAAGGTTGAGATGGCTGCAGGATCCTCAAATCTAAGCGTTTTGCTGCGTACCCGACTCCAAAAGGGTCTCAGTAGCGGCCTGCGAATCAACAGAAGCAGGCATCAGGGGCTGCAAAAGCACCTCACCGAGGACCAGAGAACTGACGACTAGCTTAACGGAATCATCGGTAGGTTTGGACCTATGCAGTCTGTCTCGGTCTTTATCTTTACAATTTCTCAGAAGATCTGATGGCTTACAGAAGCCATATCAGAATTAGAGGACTGTAAGTGAAAATATCTGGCTACAATAAGGGCCAACAATGGATAGTTCTGGCATTAAAAAAAGTACAGAAGCGACAACAAGGGATGGCATAGTCTGAGCCTAAACACGTGACACAGTAAGATTGGAAGTCTCGGTGTGGTATTTGGTTTTCCACAGGCGAGACAATTAACTTTTTCTGACATCGGTTAGTGCAAGAGAAAAGGATCCCCAACGTGGTACTTGGCTTTAGAAGACTTCAATTCGGTAGACAAAACTCAGGTAGCAGCCGACTGGCACTCATGCAAACTGCTTCTGGCTCCACTGCAAGAAAGACTGATGTAATGGCGTCGGCTGCCTTACTTTATACTGCAGACGACCTGATGTCAGTCCTCAAACAACTGCAACCGAAGCAGAAATACTAAGTCTCTGGTATTCAGGCCGGCCGAGGGCTACCCTGGCAGGGATAACCCAAATGCGATGACTGCAACAGTAAAACACAAAGATCAGTTTGGGACAAGAATGTGATAGAAAATAACTTGAGCAAGAGGGGGTGTATAAATATTTGGGAAATGAAGGATCAACAATAAAACATGAACAAATGTGAATAAAACTTAGTAAGGAATACTTCAGAAAACTTAAATTCTGAAAACAGTGTTGACATTAAGGACAAAATCCAAGCTATAAACCAAACCAATTTGCTCTTCCTGTCCTAACTTAGTTTTGGAGTGACTGCCTGGCCCCAAAACGTGTTGGACAGATTAGATACGAAAACAAGCAGGATGCGTCATGCTCACCAAATGATTTACAAAAAAAATACCAAGATTATATGTACCCCGTTCCGAAGGAGGGATGGGCCGCCTTGAAATTGATTACATGTACAGCTCTGCAGTTGTGGAACTCCACACATCTGCTGACCTCACAAGACCCAAATGTAGTAAAAGTTTTGAAACATCAAGAGAATAAATCCAAGATGACTTCTCTGCTTAATTTAGCAGAAGCAGGAATGGAAATCAAACCAGAAGTAGAGAAAAATCAAGCAGCAACTGAATGTGCCAAGAAAAACAAAAGAAAGAGTATAAAATGAAGGACCAGGTAAGGCAAGAAATGTGAAAAAAACAAATATAGTATAGAAAACTTCTGGAAGAACCTCATGTTGATCAGGAACAAAAGCAGGAATGGTTAAGGACAGGTGAATTCAAATCAAGAGATGAAAGGTTAATACTAGTGGCCCAAGATAGTGGGCTGTGCACACGTTGGTTTACCAAGTCCATTGAACATGTGGGAGAAAGACAAATGTAGGTTGTGTAAAACAAAGCTGGAAAACAGTTGCACACCTCATTGCTGGTTGCGACATACTAATGGCAGAAGGACTGTACACCGAAAGGCATAATAATGTGGCAAGACTGTTGCACTGAGGATTGCGCAAACATTAAGTTACTGAAGTGGCTGAAAAACACTGGAAACATGAGCCACAAAGTATCACAGAAAATGAAGAAGTCTACATCACATGGGATCACCCACTACTGACACTTCAAAAGATAGATGCTAGAAAACCAGATAGATACAGTGGTCCAAGAAAAGAAGATGAGAGTAGCATTGTTCATTGAAAACTGCCACACCCAGCGACTACAGCGTCTTGCATACAGAGAAAGATACAAAAAGTCCTAAAATATCAGGATTCGCAAGCAGAATGAGAGCAATGTGGAAGAGAGACACCCACACAGTTCCAATAGTAGTAAGAGCAACGGGTCTTGGGAGAAAAAAAAAAAAAAAAGTCTACAATCGTGTTTAGATACGCTACCAATACATGTAACCCTGTATGATCTGCAGGATTCATTACTGGGCACATTGCAGGTGCTGCGAAGAGCACTTCTGGCCGACAAAGATTGAAACAATACTAATTTCATGAACTTTAATCGTACTTTGACTTGGGAATGGGGTCCATTCTTGTCATGGTATTAAAAACCCAGAAGGTTTGGAGAAATTAAAAAAAAAATAAAAAGTAGATAATGACCTATTTAAGCGTGATTCACACTAAAAACAACAAAAAAATGTATACCAAACACATGTATAAATGCACCACATTCACAACCCACCTGAAGGGAAGGGAATAAAATCCAGACATATAAATAGAAACCACAAGAAAGAGTTAAATTCCTTTGGATGAAAGACCCCTTAGGAAATGCTGTGATAAATGCAAAAAATAGGTGTGCCTGTTGTATACACTTCATAGTTTAAACTGTGTGTGGAACCAAAGCTACTGAGATGCAAGTAGAAGCTAGTCATGCAATTAGTGATTGTAAGTACTGTGGCTGGATGCCAGCACTACTACAGATAAGCATAAATTATGAAAAGTGATGGATTAACTCCTCAATTGCAAAAACAGCTACGCTGGCAGCAGTTTACTCATTGCTACTTGGGAAGGAGCTTTGAAACAGGACCCAAGTAACTATGTAGACAATTTCACCAAGCAAATGTTTTGCTCAAAAATGCACAGAATTTGTAGAAAGGACACAATGTCTGCCACGAGAGGATCACCATGGCAGGTGCAGCAAAGCTTGGGATGCAATACAAAACCGTGACACATTTAGAGGAGCTTGTTTTATTTATTTGCAGTTGGTTTACCAGGATAGCCCATTGGGCCAATAAGAACCCATTTTCAATGGAGTCCTGGGGAGAAAAGCACCAAAACAAAGGTTGCAAAAAGATTACAGCAGTTTACAATTTCAGTCATTTGTGGGTTCAAAACAAAGAGTAAGCATCTACAAGGCAATTTTTAGGTTTCATTTTGTAGAAAATTAAGATTTAAGCAGGTGCAATAAAAATTGTTAGGTTAAAAAGTTATAATTTTGTAGAAAAACAAAGCATTGCTGCAGTAAATATATAGTTTGAGTGGAATAGTGGGATAAGAGAATTATAAGATGTCATTACAGTTGGCTTATTATTTGGTGTCTGGTAATATATGATAAAGTAGCCTGTAGGAAGTGGAGAATAGGCTATGAGGGGTGGGAGCAGGAGCATTCCCATGAGGATGTTAGAAGGGAGTGCAGTGATTTTTTAAAAGCAGGGAGGTTGGTGGTGATACGGATGGAGGGAGGAAGGGAGTTCCAAAGGCGTGCCAGGGCAAAGGACAGGAGGTTTTGTCCTGGAGAGTGAAAGGGTTTGTACAGTTCTATTAGCTTTTGGTTATTAGATGTTAGGAGTCTTTGTGGCAGGTGCATTTTAAAGGGAGAGCTGAGAGGGGGACAGACAGAGGGATGAAAAATTAGTTTGTGAGCAAAAGTGAGCTGAGTATAAAAGAGATAGTTGGGAAGCTCTAGCCAGTTAAGTTTGTGGAGAGATGCACAGTGATAGGTAGATTTGTGTCTAGTGGCAAATTTGGCAATTTTATTATAACAAGAGGACAGTTTTGTTTTGAGAGATGATAGTATGTTTGTTAGGAGAGGGGCACCATAAAGGAGGGAAGGGATGAGAAATGCAGTAGCGAGAGTGAGCTTAGTAGATGTAGTGAGGAATCGACTGTGTCGGTAGAGCATGCCAAGTTTTTGGTGTTTTTTTTTTTTTTTTTTATGTTTAGTTGTAGGTGGCTATTGAATTTAAGCTGGTCATCAATCTGGACTCCTAGTAGTTTGGTTTCAGATACCAGTTCAAGAGGTGTGTTATTCTGGCTAGTGACGGAGAATAGTTTTCTATCAATGGTGTTGGTTTTTGAGGGGGGTAAATACCATAAGTTTGGTTTTTGACGCATTGAGTGCTATATGATTGTCCTTCATCCACTGTTCTGTGGTAGAGAAGACGTCTTGAGTCAGTTTTAAGAGAGCGGGGATGGATGTGGCTGCACAGATAATTGCAGAATCATCTGCATATTGAATAAATTTAGCATGAGGAATTGAGTGGAAGAACTCATTTATGAATATATTGGAGGACAGGACCCAAAATGGAACCTTGGGGGACACCAGTGGGTGTGTTAAGGAAAGAGGAGATGGCTTTTTTCCACTTGACAGCTTGTTGCCTGTTGGAGAGATAGCTGGTGAACCAATTGAGAGAGGCAGGGGATAGGTTTAGGTTAGATAGTTTAGTTAGAAGAAGGTTGTGAGAGTATCAAAGGCCTTAGAGAGGTCAAGAAAGAGGGTAGATACAGTAGAGCCAGAATCTCTGGCTTTATTTACAGTTTCCAGGAAGGAAAGGAGGGCAGTCATGGTGCTGTGGTTGGGTCTGAATCCGTGTTGTGGAAGTTAGTAAGTTATTATCTAAGAGATAGGGTTGGAGTTAAAGATGGATACATTTCTCTAGAAGTTTTGATATAGGAGAGAGGATGTCGATGGGACGAAAGTTAGTAATATTGTTATTATTGCCTCCTTTGTGCAGGGGAATGATGAAAACCCTTTTCCAGAGTTTGGGTACAAGCCCTTCTTGGATAGAGCAATTGATGAGGATGCAGATGGTTGTGCTGAAGGATGCTTGTGAAATAAAAACAAAGTAATCAAAAGAACAGAAAGCAAAGGTTTTGATTTAGTATAGTAGGCAGTAACTATAGAAACTGACGAACAAACACAAAGTTGCATAAAGACCAAACACGAAGGACAAGCAGGTTAAGAATGCATTATAACTAAACGTACCCACTTGGAAAGTGGTATAAAGCAAAACTATCATTAGACAGAAATTGGGAAGGGGGAAGGCAGGTTCCCAGTAGCAAGATGCAGAGTGAGATCTACTATACCTGGAGACAAACACCCATATGTGCCTCATACAATTCTTTTTAAAAAAACACAAACTGACAGTAGAAAAAGGAGCAGAAATTATTATTTTGAAAGAAATCAAAAAAAGATTCCAATGACCACTTGCTAAAATAGATGGTTGCAGGGGGTCAAAAACTTAAGAGTGCTACAATTAAAGCAGTTTCAGGGAAATAATCATTAAAATGTCAATAAATGCAGTAGTAGCCACTGCAACTGAAAATATTTTTGGGGATAGGTAAAGTGTAGAGCGTTTTTGTTTTTTTTTTTGTTTTTTAAATAGAAACATCCTCATTAAATCACATATGACATTTCACTTTACATATATTACTATATATGAAATAATCTAAGCAACATTACATAATATTATTCAATTCCTGCCTTTTTAAACAAGAAACATCTTTATTAAATCACCACTCATAACATAGGCATTTACATAAATGAAAACAAACCATACTGAAATCATTTTAGTTGCAAACATGCATCACTTACAATCTATCCAGTCATTGTCAGTCAAACCTTACATAGCTCTTTCAAGTCCTGCCTTCTTTTAAACCTCATTCCTCCTGTGTATACACTGTTCTGACGATTCCCATTTTTTCCTATGTAACTTATTCCTACCCTTTTCTAAGGAACCCAATTCCAGTTGTTTTACATCCATTACTATATTTACTGCTTCTAGTACAGCTGGTTTAGACAGATTTCCATTTTCTAGTAATTGTTTTTTTTTTTTTTTTTTTTTTGGCAGCCACCAGAGACTCAGCAAGGCCTTACTATGTCTAGGCAACTCAGATTCTGTATCAAAGCTCAGGAAAAATCATTTCCCTAGTTTCACCAATTTGCAGGGAATCTAACTCTACCAACTCATTACACTCCCAGAAAATATGTTCCCAAATTTCTTGTTTCCTTCCCATTGCACCTCCAACATTTGCAGTGTACCAGAGGAAAAATTCTCTCAAACTTGACTCTTGCAGTCTTCCTCTCAAAGATAAAATCCTTCATCTTATTGTTGATAATATGCCTGACCTGTGCAGAAGACTAAATGGATCAAAAAAGTACAGTTTTGTACCTACCATAAATGTAGATGTTCGAAGATCCACATTGCTGCAGTCCTTACATATGGGTAGTCCGCTGTCCTCGGTCGGCCCGAATACCAAAGTATTAGGCTGACGTTGGTCAAGGCGCTTAAAACTGACATCAGGACGTCAGGGTACAAAAGCGCATGACCGACGTCATTTCCTCAGTCTTTTCTTGCCCCAGATGTCAGAAGGCCCTAACAAGAAAGGCCAAAGCCAAAAACCAGCAAAACCTAAACAACCACCCGTGCACTAACCATATTTACACTATGTACAACACGAACCACACCACCACCTTCAACAACAGAGGGGAAGGCGGGAGGGTAAATCGGACTGCAGCAATGTGGATCTTCGAACATCTACATTTATGGTAGGTACAAAACTGTACTATGTTCTTCATCTCACATTGCTGCAGTCCTTACATATGGGTAGAATCCCAAAGCAGAGGTAAGGGAGGATGGCCAAACTATAAGGAATTAGGAGCTGCCAACATGCATTGCAAAATTGCAGTTGCAAATCCAGCCCTAGATTTAGAGTAAAGTGGAAGGTGGTAATGCTTAGAGAAAGTATGCACTGAACTCCAAGTAGCTGCTTCCAAAATATCTTTAGTAGCCACCCCCCTTAAAAAGGCTGTAGAAGTGGCAATAGCCCTAGTGGAATGAGGCCTAATCCCAGCTGGAATCTCCTTACCATGATGGGAATAACAGAAGGCAATACAAAACCCAATCCACTTAGAAATAGTTTGTTTTGACACAGGTTTGCCCTGAGAACCCAAAGCAAAAGAAACAAACAACTGCTGAGACTGCCTGAACCCTTTAGTTCTGTTCAAATAATATCGCAACTGTCTGTGTATATCCAAAGTGTGCAAAATCCTTTCCCCTTTATTTTGGGGGTTTGCATAAAAAGTAGGTAAATGAATAGTTTGGTTTAAAGCCACACTAGAAACCACTTTAGGCATAAAAGAAGGGTTAGTACGCAAAGACACCCTGTCCTTGTGGAAAATTAAGAAAGGCTCAACTGCCATAAGGGCCTGTAATTCAGAAACCCTTCTCGCAGAGGTAATGGCCAACAAAAAAGCAGTCTTCCAAGATAAATATTTCAACTCTGCCGATGCTGCAGGCTCAAAAGGTTGTAGAGTGAGTTTCTCCAACACAAAATTGAGATCCCAAGCAGGAGTAGGAGCTCTACGTGGGGTCTTATAATTTTTGCCCCTCTAAGGAATTGCTTAAACAAAGGCTGAGAAAATAATGGTGGGTCACAGTCATAGTGAGCAGAAATTGCTGCAGCATGAACCTTTATAGAGGAGAAGGACAAACCCTTGTCCAATAACTCAGTAAGGTATTGAAGCAACACTTAAATTAGGTTTAGAAACATCAAAATCCTTTGCAGTACTCCAAAACAAAATCTCCTCCATTTATCTGCGTAAACTTTCCTTGTACTAGGCCTTCTGGCCTCCAAAATAACATTCAAAACTTGTTGTGGAAGCCGAGACCCTCCAGGGTTTAAAACAGAATATGCCAGGCTGTCAGATGTAGAGAATGAAGTTTGACATTGAGTAAATGACTGTTCTCCTGAGACAGCAGGTGAGGAATCGAAGGCAAAGGCCATGGAGGCTCCTGTACCAGACTTCTCAGTAATGGGTACCAGTGCTGTCGAGGCCAATCTGGAGCTATTAAAATCATGTTTGGCTTGTCCTGTCTGACCTTCAGCAGTACCTTTGGGAGGAGAGGCAGAGGTGGAAAGGCATACACGTGAAGATTGCTCCAATTGAATGAGAGAGCATCCACTTTCCATGCCGAGGGATGAAACCTTTTTGTGCAAAACTTTGGCAGCTGGTAATTCAGTGGAGAAGCGAACAGATCTATGTCTGGAGTTCCCCATAACACTGTCAATCTCTGAAATACATGAGGATCCAATTTCCACTCGTGGGGATCCATAATTTGTCTGCTCAACACATCTGCTAAGGAGTTCTGTGCTCCTGGCAGAAACCTTGCCTGAAGATTTAGCTGTAAACAGAGCAGTCTCCCACAAAATCATTGCTTGTCTGCATAGAGGATAAGAATGCGTTCCCCCTTGCTTGTTGATGTACCACATGACAGTTGTGTTGTCTGTTTGAATCAACACCTGCCCTGGAAGAAGTAAATCCTTGAAAGCTATCAATGCAAATTGGACTGCTAACATCTCCTTCAAGTTGATATGTAGATGTTGAAGTCTGGCAGGCCACGTGTCTTGTATCCATTTTCCATTTAGATGAGCTCCCCAAGCTTTGTCGGAGGCATCTGTCGTTAAAATCTGACTCGCCTCTGGCCGGGTCACAGAGAGTCCCTTGTTTAGGTGACATTCCTGAGCCCACCACAAAAATTCCTTTTGAATGCAAGGTATTATTTGAATGACAGTGTCCAAATCTTGGCAGTGCTGTGTCCATACATTCTTGAGATACCATTGTAGCTTCCTCATATGCAGTTTGGCATTGGGAAGTACCAGAATACAAGATGCCATGAACCCCAAGGCTTGAAGGACTGTCCTTGCAGTCAGCCTGGACTGATGAGACAACTGATGGAAGTAAAGAGAAAGATTATTTTGTTTGTCCGGGGTCAAAAAGGCCATCTGGGATGCTGTATTCAGTCTCACACCCAGAAAGCACAGGTCCTGAGAGGGTACTAGACTGGACTTTATTTCGTTCACAGAATACCCCAGGCATCTTAACACTGCCATCACATACTGTAAATGATGAAGAAGTTCGTCCTTTCCTTGGGCCAGTATCAGGCAATCGTCCAAATAAGGATAAATTTGTATTCCTGTTAGCCTGAAAAAAGCTACCACTGGAGCCAGAACCTTCGTGAACACTCTGGGCGCAGTAGATAAGCCAAAGGGCAATGCAGAGAACTGATAATGTGAAGTCCCAGCCCGAAAACGCAGATACTTCCTGCAACTGGGCCTGATAGGAACATGAAGGTAAGCCTCCTTGAGATCCAGGGTCACCATCCAGTGATCTTTGCCCAGCAGAGGTAAAAGCTGTTGTAACGTTAACATTTTGAACTTGGGAATGTCCAGATATGTGTTGAGGATGGATAAATCCAAAATTGGTCTCCACGTGTTTCCTTTCTTTGGTACTAGAAACAGGCGAGAATAAAATCCTAGGCCCACTTCTGGCAGAGGAACCGGTTGTATGGCCCCTATTTGAAGTAGTAGAGAAATTTGTTTTGAGCCTCTAGTCTTTGCTGAGGAGGAACGTCCGGCATGCCTTTGAAAGGAGGCAAGGTATGGAAATAAAACTTGTAACCCTGGTGTATGATATCCAATACCCATTTGTCTTGGGTAACCAACATCCAATTTTCCTTGAAGAGTGCTAACCTTCCTCCCAAAGGTGCTGCCAGGCAAGAAGGATCTGGCAGCTGCAAAGTAGGTCATTGGGCCTGTTTACGAAAGGACTGGCCCCTGCCCTCACCCGAAGATTGTGCAGGGGAACTCCCTGTTCTAGGCCTGAAAGAACTCTGAGCTCTGCCCCTACCACGTCTAGATCTACCCGTAGACTGAGAATCATAAGAAGGATACGTCCACCCCTTAGCAGGCCAATTCCTACTAAACTTCGGAGGCTGAACTTGCAAAAAATCTTTAACAGTCTGCATAGACTTAGCCTTGTCTTCCATTTTCTTCAAGACTGACTCCACAGGTGAACCAAACACCACATCAGACTGCAAAGGAGCATCCAAAATCCTTGTCTTAACATGGTCAGATAAATTCTGATCCTTCAACCAGGCATGCCTGCGAAGAACTGAGCCAGTGGCAGCCACCCTAGACGAGGCCTGCACAGCATCAAAACCACACTGTAAAGAATGCTTACCCACCTGTTCAGAGACATGCACCAAATCTTGCAATTCTTTACACTCAATGCCTTCCGCCAGAGCATCCACCTTAGACTTCAACTGAGAAAGAAGAAAGTTTTGATATTTCAACATATGAAACTGGCAATTCAAAGCCCTCATAGCTAAGGTAGAAGATGTATAGACCTTTTTCCCCATCTATCCAAAGCTCTGGCTTCTTTATCTAAAGGAACCGGATTTTTTACAATAGAGGCCTTGACACCCTTAGGCCCTTGACTAATAGTTTCTGGGTCCGCCCTAGGACTCTTATAAAGATATTTGTGAGCCTCAGGCACCCTGTAATACCTATCCGGCTTAACAGGAGCAGGCGGCAGAGAATCAGGATTAAGTGAAGCCTCTGCAAACACATCTTCCACAACATCCAGAACAGGGGGTATAGCCAAAGGCCTATGCTGGGGTAACAGCAAAAACTCCCTAAGCCTTTTCCTAGAATCAGAGAAGTCCTGACCTTCCCACTTAAATGTTCCCTCATAGAATGAAGAGTCTCTGAAAAAGAAAAATCCTCTGGAGGAGAAGCAGAAGGAGTGGAATCATCTGCATCAGAATCAGAATAAGGAGAGTACTCCTGCAAGTCTTCAGCCGAAGACTCTGAAACATACGAAGCCTGTTCAAAACTTCCCAACTCTGGCTCCACCCTAGGCCTCTTATCAGGAGGGGGCATAGAACCTCTAATCAGAGTAATCAAATCTTCTGCCATTTTAAGCATGTGCTTCTTAGGCACAGACCCTGCTGAACTAGGAGAGACCCCAACAGGAGCTAAAACTGGCCTGCCTCTGGGAGAAGCCTTGGAAACCGAAGGAGAAGGCCTAACCACCCTAGGAAGGGAGGGGAGTACAGTAACTTGAGAAGCCCCTTCGGCCTGACCTGCCTCCTGAGAGACTACTTCCTGCAAAATCAAAGTCTCCCCCTGAGACTCCAGAGAAGTCTCCGTCGGAACCACCGGTTCCACTGAAGCCTCTAAAGAACCGGCGTCCGGAACGGACGACTCATCTTGCCTGGGTTTAACTGCTTTGTCTTTGCGCTTCGCAGAAGCGGGTGCCGGAGAATCCGACGGCATATTATAATTGCACCGCTTCCCAAAGACCAGCCTAGCACAATCTAACCTTCGCTTAATAGTGCGTTTATTGAACCTAGCACAAAAGCGACACCCAACAACGTCGTGCTCAGGCCCCAAACAAGGAATACACAAAGAATGATAATCCCTATGCGGTATCTGTTTCCCACAAGAAATACAGTTATTCACTTTTTCTGACATCCGGTAAAATACTGAGGCAAGAAAAAACCAAAATAATCCCCAACGGGGTACTTAGCCAACTTGGATTCAGTCTGAAACTCCGAATTCGAAAAATTTCAGAACGCCGAACGGCACTTGCAACGCTGCTTCTGCATCGGACCATGCGGCAAAAAAGACAGAGGAAATGACGTCGGTCATGCGCTTTTGTACCCTGACGTCCTGATGTCAGTTTTAAGCACCTTGACTGACGTCAGCCTAATACTTTGGTATTCGGGCCGACCGAGGACAGCGGACTACCCATATGCAAGGACTGCAGCAATGTGAGATGAAGAACATCTAAGCCTGACCTGTGTATAAGACTAAAGGGATCAAAAACATTTTAAACTGCCTGTATCTTATCCATATAACAGAGCTTCCAATTTCTCTTTTATCATCTTTTGTCAGTCTTTTCCCCACATACCCTTAGCTGCCACACAGGTTATCATTTTTAATCCATACTCCTAAATACTTCATTTTATCATGTCCTAATAAAATATGGATATTCCTGAGCCAAACTGCTGTGGGTACATAATTCACAGCTAAAATGTTTTGTGCTCTACAGTTGCTTTATAGCAATCTTTCTAAAGTCATGCATATTATTGAGGTAAGCCCTTATTTTCTGTTTAACATTCTGCAGTTGCTCCTCTTCTTGTGTGCGAGATTCCCCCATTTTGCAATAATTTAACATTTGCCAATCTCTCTAGATAATTCCTGATACTACTACTTAACCATATCTCCCGTTCTTTTATTTCCTCCCCATTTTTAAACTCCACTTTAACCCACTCCCTAACTATATTTTCAAATATAATTTCTATCCTCTCAAATATAACTCCTGAATAATTTCCACTACCCATACCTTAAATTCCTCTCCTTTCAACAAATAGGTGGGAAAGGGCCAGCGTCTCATTTTTATTTCATTACCCTAGGTTTTTATTTTAGTTATTGGCACACAATCTGAAATAGTTATTGGGTGCATATCAAAACCTTCAATTAAATGCATGCTTCCCTGTGAAATACAAATTCTATCTAGCCCAGCTCAGTTTTTGATTCTTAGGAAATATGCAAATTCAACCCAGACTCTTAGTACTGAATTCACATCTTCCATGCCAAATATTTTCATGAATTTCTTGAAAAATATACTCTCCTTTGTTATATTTTCTGGGCTCCCAGACACATCTTCACTGTTGCAAATCAAATTCCAGTCCCCACCTATAAGTAAAAATCCTTGCTGAAAGTGGATTTCTCTCCATTATAGCAGTTTTAGGTGGAATATAAATACATGCTAGTGTAATCCCCTCCCTTGCCAGTAGCCCCTCAGTACTACAGATCTACCCTCATTATCTTTATACTCTATTACTACTGGAGCTCCTTTTGCAATTAATATAAGTACTCCAGTTTTCTTTTGTCCCAGGTATTCTGCTAAATAACCATCCTGAAAACCTTTTATCAAATTCACATGTAGAGTTCTTTCCATGTGTGTCTCCTGTAGCATTGCCATTTGCACTTTACATTTATTTATTTATTTATTATTTTATTTAAACATTTGTTCACCAGGAAATTCCAACTCCGACAGAACCCATTTTCAGCAGAGGCCTGGGGAGAAGCTCTAGACATCTCTTTGGAATGTACATTTTTTAATATAGTTCACTACTCTCACTTTTGTATTTATCCCATTGACATTTAAAGACATTATAGAAAGAATCACTGTACCAAAAATGTATCATTCCCACCTTTTATGTACAACAGCTGTTTTGTTAAATGTCTAGTTCCATCTTTTGTGTTACATGCATACACTGTTTGGCAGGTTGATCTTTAATACAGTTGTTTCTGGTCATATCCACTGGAGCCTAGGTAACATTTTCCAAAGCTTTTTGTTTTACTGAAAGCCCACGCAAAGCAAAAAAGCCCCCCCTAAAACATATTACCATAATAACACACAAAACTATGTACAATCTTCAAATGTTGAATTTTTACCCTTCTAATAAGAACAAAAGTTCCAAACTGACAGCCACACTCAAACTTGAGTTAACCTAAAAGAAAGGTTATCCGTGCTAAGACACATGGTGCAGCCTGTGCTTCTACCAAGTGCTGTCTGGTTTTGTCTCATCTTTGTAGCTCTCCCAGCTGGGAAAAACACTTCAATGCGCTCAAAGAACATTATCTTTTATCCATTTTTTTTATAATATTGCCTCCTGGAGACATGAGGACCAGATACAGAATTGCTATTGAGCTTACATTTGCAAGAAAAAAAAAAAACATTAAAATACTCAATATTCTTTTTCATTTACTTGCTTTCTCATAAAACGTATTGGATCAAGTTAAGGGCTTTAATCCAGTCATTCACCTATGCAAGAATTAGAAAAAGCACACTCATTTTTCCTTTGTCACACTCATTTAACCAGACTATTTGTTTTTACATTGTAGTGCTTACACTTCTTAAAACTGAAGGAGAAAGAAGAAAAAAAAAAAAAAAAAAAAAAAAAAAAAAACAGGAGCAGCTGTTTACTTTACTGCATACAAATAAAATCATGCACTATAAAAAAAAATACTACTATTAAGGAAAAAGTGTTTTACTTAGTTAAATTTTCTCCCTCCTCCTCTTCCCCTCTCCCAAGTATTTTCCAAACATTGACTATAAGTAAGGCATATGCTTTTAGGAGTACTCAACACCGTCCAAACAGTCCAATATTTCCCAATTTTCTTGTGCTGTCACGTTCCACAAATATTTGCTGCTTTCTAATCCCATATTGTCAATTTCCAAGTTACTGGTTTTACTCGTGTTCATCTGAATCTTCAAAGTCCTGTCTCTGCTTCATTTACATCGTACTCTCGATTCTTCTATTAGACTGTTGGGCTTTCTTCCTTCCCCTCAAGCATTTTCCATTGAAACACTGGAAAATGTTTCACTGGCACAGTCTCTTTGTAGTCTTTATCATCAGAAGAACAAGCAACAGAATCTCCTCCTGTTTCACAGCTCACTTTTTGTTGGACAAATTTTTGCATTTCCTCCTTAGCATGTACTTCAACAAAAAATCATTTTGTCCCTCCAGGGAAGAATATTTGAAACATGGCTAGATATAGCAGTATAAATGTCATGCCAGCTTAGACATTCCCAGAATAGTGGAATAAATTTACTCCACTTCTGTCTGGTGCACAGTGAGTAATCATTCTCCCCAGACACTCTGCTTTCTCCCACTTTTATTACTTTGATTTCTGAGAAAACTGTAGCAGAAGGATAAACTCCTGCTGGTAGGATTGCATCTTTACTATTGGAGATCTAGGCGGTTTTCTCCTAGCCAGATTTGGAGCACACACACAATGTGTCCTTTCAATTAACAACAACTACTAAGGAATACCAGTCCAGTTGCTCATTTGTGCTTTCACAAAATCAATATGAGGTTCCTTCTAACTTCTCTGGTACAACAGAAAATCTCAGGTTTTCCTTATGTGCTCTGTCCTCCAATTCTATTTTTTGAAACATCTCTTCCAGAGCAGTCTCATTCAGCCAACCATTTCTTCATTTCAACCACTGATTTTTGCAGTTTTATCACCTCATCTGAATACCTGTTTAAAACTTCTTCCATTTTTCCAGCCTTCTGTTGAGTTGCTAGCAGGGTTTTGTTTAATTTAACCAGGATTGTGTACAGATTTTATTTTTTCCTCTAGGTTACTGAAGTCATGTCTGGAGATTTCACTGCTTTTTGCTGACCAGCTGCAATACTTTTCCAATCAGCATTTTTCTTCTCACCTTTCATAGCAAATTTTCTTTCAGGTACTCTATTTTTCCCTGGCATATAGTCAGTGCACTTACTAGCCAGTTACTGAAATTTACCCAGAAATACAAGTCTACTGCCTTTCTCTGCCAAGTTTCTGTTTTCACAACGGGAGAGCTAGAATTAAGCTGTTACTCAATGCTCAGCCATCTTGGAACGATCCAAGCCCAAGAAAATTCTTAACCAAACAGATCACAGGCCTACAGTTGTTGAGCTATCAAGACAGGCTGGAAGAGCTGTCTCTATTCAGTGTTACAGACTTTTACTGGAGGGGGGGGGTGACTTCACTCACAGCACCCACCAAAGTTCAAATCTCTCCACTAATGCTAGAAGCAGATACCTAAACCTCCACCAACAGATAAACACAATACAGTAGATAGGAAGAAACAGGTTTATAACCCAGAGCCTCCCAAATGTCTGGAATAAACTTCCCTCGCATGTCATGCAGTGTGACTCACCATCTTCCTTTAAAATATTGCCCAGATGACGGGATGAGTATTCGTACATTTACTCCAGGACTGACTTGACAATACCCTCCTATACAAAGGTCCGACTTGTGGGAGGGGACTGGCAAGGTGCAAGTGATCATAAGACTCAATAGCCCTGTAACATCTATGTACCTATGAACATACAGTCCCTGTGAAGACAGGGGAAAAAATATCCTTTCTTCTTTTGCTTCATTTAGTTTGTTACACGATGCTTACAAGCTTCTCACTACTAAAAATGCAATACGGTAATAACTGCAGCCTGTACTCATCACAGGAAAACAAGAATAAAATCACAGCCTATTGAAATATGCCTTAGAAATGTAACAAAGATCACGGGAACTACAGCATAGCAGTCCACAACACTAATATCTTGTAATATGAAGCCATTTAAAATTAATTATTTTACAAATCTGCTGAGTGTAAGGAGCTTCAACATTTCAGAACTGTACAAAAGATATGCTAGCTTTCAAGTACTCGTATAAAAAAAATAAATAAATAAATAATAATTAAAAGTAAATCTTGGAGGACAAAAGAATCCTCTATGAAAAATGTAAAATTATGCTCTTCAAAACATGTACCCTACCATTAAACATTTTAATTAAGATACTGACTTACCATGTTCTGCAAAATATGCCTCTAAACGGTTGATGAGATCCTGTTTGTTACCTTTTACTTCCAGGCCCCGAGCTGCACACTCCTGCTTAAGATCAGCAAGCTACAGCAGTCAAAGAGAAAAAAAGGAACAGTTTGTTCACATAAAGACTGTCACAACTAACAATTAAAATAATTAAATAACTCTGTACTAAATGCACACTTCAGAACTTGACTTTTCAGTACATAAACACTTTACTGAACAAAATCATGAACAAATAGGGAAAGCTATATTGTAGGACAGGCTGTATTGCCATATAACCATGAAGAGAAAACTAAATTATAACCAAGAACTTTCCAGTACAAAATGACAGCACTAGAGGGATAGTGTGAGTGTGTGGACTAGGCCCTGGGCATAACTTGCGTGTCCACTAAAGTCTATGACACACTTATGTGCTCTCTCTATGTTGACATAGAGGGTAAAGTTGAATGGGCTTTTTGCCAATATCACATAGGTGGAATCGGTATTTCACAAAGGAGTTGTTTTGAACAAGCCATAAAACAAGCAGGAATGGGAGGAAAATGTAGTATTGCACTAGAGAGACAACACCTGCCATGATACACAAGGCAAAGCCAAAACGGAGACGGGACACACATGTCCCATCTAAGTATCTGAATATCAAGGGGAAAAATAAATAACACTACTGAAAAGAAAATTAGACTTAAAGTCCAAACAGCAAAATGATTTTGTGGAAGCAGGGTGGGCAATAACCACTAAACAGCAAAATGAAACCAGACACCCAAGAGATATAGTCCTTAGAGTAGTAAATCTCTAAATATTTTCAACGGTACAATTTGAAGTAACCTGCAAATTAAATAAATTAATCATACAAACCTTTATGTAACTGAAGTGGTTACACTGTAGACTCTGGACCTCTCCCACTGGTTTCCAACTCACCTTCTCTCTATCCACAAGGAGCTACAATTTCACCTGATGCAGCTGCACCTTCCCAACTCTATAAAAGGGATTACCAGTTTTATCAGGGTAGCCAAGGTGCTGGAGTTTGTCAAAAGCCACCAAAAGGCATTCTTTATAATATGAAGAATGCCATGACCAAGTCCAACCCAATGCCGACCTCCAAATGCAACCACTGAACACATTTAATTACCACCACCAGAAAGGAACAAAAACAACTGTGTACTGCATCCAGTCAGCATAAAAGTCATGTAAATTTTATACATTTTCATACCCAGAGTGTGTCTACAAAAGTTCCAGAGTTTAGATAAGGCACTTGTAAATGGGTATTTGTGAAGGTAGTGTAAAATTAAATTAAAATTTGTGAACGAGTGTGACTAGAAATAAGTAATACAGTGGTGAAAATGAACAGAACAGAAATAGAAACAGCACGTACACAAAAAAAATAAAAACAAATTAAAATGCAGGTATATGGCCAAAAGTTCATTTTCCTACAGTAGCACAATATTTTAATCCAACATAAAAAGGTGCTTTACACAAGAAGGAACTGCCTTTCCGGAAAAGATTCAAAATATCAAGGGAAAAGATCTTGCACAGAGTAGCTGAACTTTTCATTCTGTCATCCAGACCTTTATCCCTTTTTCAGGGTATGCAGAAGACAGCACATGGAAGTTTTTTTGCACTTCTTACAATGAAATATGCACTGGCTTCAAGACCAATTTGAACTATACCTTCAGCATTAAGGGTGCTTGGCACTTTTCTCAAAATACTGAAACTCTACTCCCTTGGCATCTCCAAAGGATGTAACTTTCTGGAATAATAGTCTTTTTAAGCCGCAAGTAAAAAAAGGCCAAGAAGGGCTTGACTAAAAGCTAAGAAGGGAAAAGGCTAGCATGATTATGCCCTGCAGCCATAGCATCTTTCTAAAAATCCAGCATTACAGCGGGTACACTACTGTTACCAGGTGTAGAGAGCTCTGGCTGTAGAATTCCTAGCAGAATCCTCATGGTGGATTTCCTGTGGGAGCACACCCATGACCACTTCAGCACAGATGAAAGACTTTGATTGGTAAGCCATTCCCCAACTTGTGCATGACAAACATATGACAGTTAGACCAAATGGTAAAAGCAAAAAATGACAGCTAGGGGGGCATAGTAGGAAAAAAAAAAAAAAAAAAAAAAAAAAAAAAAGGTAATCACACAGCCACTACACTGGCAGAAGTGCTGAAGGAGTGCAGGAAACAAAACAAAAAAAAAATGGCTTTCCAGGCTCCTCATAAAAAATAATGTAAATGGAAAACCACTTGGCCACTGCTTATCCTTTCTAAATTTGACTCACACAACTTTATAAGATTTGCCTGTGGAGGTCCATGACAGAGAAGTGCTCACTTTGACTAGTATACCAGGAAAAACAAATATCAACAGACTTTGCTACTACCTGAGGCATGAAAGCTGGTTTCATGCAGAGGCATTGCATATGAAGTCACCATGCAACTCGAAACACATTAGGAAAAAGACAGATACTAAAATAGTTTTCTATGACATAAAGAGCTTTGCTGGGCCAGCACGCTCAAAAGATGAAAGATGACCTTTTTGTGAGCAAATCAAATGACCAAAGAAACAAACAGGTTTTGTAAGAATGGTAACAAGGAAATGCCTTTGACTCCTAGGAGGTTCCATCATTACCACACAAAGTTGCTAATGGCCGTCAAACACCAACTGAAAAATAGTGGATTTCTGAATCGGGAAACACCAACACAAATTCTAGAACTTCAACCGGGAAAGGTATGAAAATTTTACTTCTACAAATGACAAATCATAAAACTGTTTCCATTGACTGTCTATGTACAAAGTTTTGAAAGCCCTTAAGATATGCCAATCTTACTTAGCAATACAATGAGATGCTATTGTAGGGCAGCCATGCTGATAAACTTCAGAGCATAAAAGCTGGGGGAGTAAACCAAATATAAAACATGCCTCTACCTACTTTGTAATCTTTTTCCAGGAAACAATATGCTCCTAAACCACTGGAAACTGTCTATTGTGCCAAAACTGTTCGTTGTGTACTCAAATGATTTCCTACAAAATGAAATATCCAAATATTCCTACCAAATAAGCCAAATTTTCTCCCTACTTGTTATATAACCAAGCTACCAAGATGCTGACTGACTGAATGATGACCCAATCTGTGGGAATCCATTTGGCTATAGCCTGCAAGCCCAAGAGTACGGCGGTCTTCTCCAAGAAGATGAAATGCAAGACGCTTTTTGCTAGCTCTAGCACAGTGACTGCACTGTATACAGTTACATACTACTATGAAGAACTTGCCACAGGTGGCCTCTTCAATATGACCAGGGCCTTTGAGAATGTTAATCATAAATTGTTACATTCCAAACTTAAAACAATAACTTTGGCGATCACGCTCTCCAATGGTTTTACAGCTACCCGAAAGATTCCACCTTCCAGCAAAGATGGCTGCACTTTGAGCAACAGGTTGCTTAGAGCTCGCCTAGCATGACACCTGAAAACAAAGCCAGTAAAAGCCATCAGCCTGGGTAAGATTCAGTTACTGACTACACTGCCTGACTACTAACAAAGACATTTGGAGAAAAAAAAAAAAACTCTAGCTAGGAAGACACTTGCAGCTATTCACCAAAAAGCAGTTTAAATTTCAGCTTTAGTGCAGGAGAGGTCATAACATCAAAATCTGGAGAAATTGTAAATCAAATTCTCACAGAGGTGTCCAAATAAGTGGAACATTGTAGAAATATCTAAAGTCAAATAAAAGGCTGGAAAATAGGAAGAACTTTCAACTAGCTATTGAGATGAGCTGATAAAAATTGAAATAGACTGAAAAGTCTGGCTAGGCATAAAACTTCAAGAACCAACAGAACAAAGAAAGCCTGGAATTTTCTGCTGTACCACGGAAACTGAAGAACAGACCATTACTTTTATGAAAATACAAACAAGCAACTGGCTTGGTGTTCCACAACAGGATTTGTGGAGACAGCATATTGTGTATGCTCCAAATCTGGCCATGAGAAAACGGCCACAACTGATAAGGATGTAATCATCCAAAAGCAACAAGCGGTTCCTTAAAAAAAAAAAAAGTGCTAAATGGGGGAAAAGGGAATATTAAAAATTCAGTACAGCACAGCATGTGCAGAAAATAATAAACTCTTCATTTTGCACAAGGTAGAAGAGAAGAAAGTTTATCCTAGCAATCAGGAAATTTAGAGGGGCAGGTTTGAGATTCAAGCTAATGTACCCAGTTGTCAATATATTTTTCAAAGACCTTCATGGATGCAAAATAGGCTAAAAAGGAAATGAATGCCAGCCAACACAGAATGAGCCTGCAAGCAGAAATGGGGTCTACTTCTCATTCTTCAAAACAATGCTCACAAAGATAATTTACCAGTAAAATAATTTATTTGTTCCAAATATAAATGCTCGTGTGACAAAATAAAAAAAGCACATAAGGTGACTAAAATAGTCACCAAAGCATCACTGTGAAGTTAGTAAATATAACAATATAATAAGGAAAAAATACTTATTGTTACTATTATGCAAGAAGTGAAAATTTTCCAGAAAGAAGATATTCAATAAGACAGATAACACAACAGATCCATGAAAAAAATTGAACAAAGCCAAGAAACTGGGTCATTTTGGAAAAGAATGACACACAAAGGAAGTGCAAATTATTAAAAAAAAATAAATAGATTTTTGAATAGTATAAAAAAAGAAACATGGACATGGGGGAAGAGATCTGATATGGTGCAATATTATGCAAATGAGAAAACCAAGCTAATCAAATATGTCTATAGCTGCTTTCTTTTGTACTGAAAATGCAATCAAAGGCACTCTGATATGGAAAATTTCACAATACAAAAAAATAATAAAGGGGGAACATAGAAGAGACTATTAGTACAGTAGAAGCTGAAGTTATGGGATACTTCCAAAGACATAATGAAAGCAATGCGCACTGTCAGAGCAGCCCTGTATTGCAAGTAAACTAAAGATATCAGCACTGGAGAAAATATATACAGACAAATGTAATGGTAAAGAACAAAATAAGCAATTCATTGATGATCCAAAAGAGTTTGAGAGACGGGGGGGGGGGGGATACTTCTCCAAATTGCAACTATGGAGACCCTGTGCAACATAAAGACGCCAAATGCATAGCAGTAGTAACAAACAGTAAGAAGTTCAAATATACAGTATACAAAATTAAATGAAGTAACGACCAAATTGAAACAAAATTAAGAAGAGACTACAAATCAGAAACACAACCAAGGCTAAACATATAAAAAGCAGCACTTTATTAATGATAATAAAATAACAAAGGGTAAGCGCTTTCACACCCATAAGTGCTTCTTCAGACTATAATAAATACACAAGGACAACTCACTAGTGATTTGACATCCTTAAAGAGAAGAGGAGATCATGGACAGGGATTATAGGTATTGGGAAGTGGAAGATATGTGTAGTGAGGGTTTGAGTTTGATATCTAATAGCGCGAGGCCCTATTTTTCTGAATTACTCAATCCACAGACAATTGGGGGGGGGGGGGTGTATGATTGCTTGGTTCCTAGAACTCTTTCTTATGCTTGTGATATAGGGTTACACAGGATGTCATCAAGTCCAATTGGCCCATTTTGGTAGCGATGACAGCATCATGAGTATAGCTGGAGAGAGACAGCAAATTAATAACACGAATAAGAAGTCTCTTAAATACAGTTATGCTACAAGGTTAAATCATATGCCTTCTAAAAGGAGTTTGTCGTTTCTGGTACACGTCATTGCAATAGATGCAACTTCTGTGCCTATACAGAGACATCTAATGCGTTTGTTCATCCGACCTCTAGTGCTACTTTGACCTTTAATGTTGCAGCACACTTTCACACTTCTATACAGTATATTTGGCTATAAGCAAATCGTGTAGCAGTTTTTATGCGGGCAAGACCAATCACTGTTACACTAATGCAGTATATTTAGCTATAAGCAAATAGTTTAGCAGTTTTCATGCAGGCAAGACCAATCACCTGTTTTTTGAGAGAATAAGAGGACACCTGTATAATACTCAAATGGACGATACCAGGAATGCCTTAGCCAAACGTGGTAGAGTTTGCTCACATTTTTAATTTTATGGTTATTGAGAATGTTCAGTTGTGTACACATATGGGAGATCTAAAGAATTATACGGAGAATAGGGAATTACGATAATCAGGTTTCAGGCTGACAAGCCACTTTGATTAAAAGGTAAACTCTCTAAGGCCAGTTCTGAAGTCAAGAGACCTTTTCTGATGCATTTAAATTAGTATTGTTCATTGATTTGTTATGCTTAACTAGGAATTGCTTGTTATTGGTAGACTTGAGTTTACAATTCCTTTTTATATGTGCTTTGGATTTAGTACGGTCTGAAGAATCCCCTATAGGTGTAAAAGTGCTTCTCCTTTGTTGTTATTTTATTATTGTTAATAAAGATTAATAAAGTGCTACTTTTTAACACTTGGCCTTGGCAGTGTTTCTGTTGCCGCTTTTTGCAGTGTTTTTGTTTTTGGTATTCGCCACAGTTAATACCTTGCGGTGACTTTTTACATTTTTTAAATTAATAAGAGCTCCTAAATGGAAAAAAAACAAAAAAAACAAACAGACCCAGATGCAGTACCCAATTTCTGGCTGAAAGTATTAACATCTTTATATGAAAATTTAGGCTCAAGTCAAGAACTATTTATATAAGCAGAAAGCAACCTGGTTAATAAGAAAAAAACGATACTCCTCCTTAAGAGTGAGCCTACAAGTTATCCTAAAAACAGTAGGCCAATAACTTGCCTTCTGATATATAAACTATAAGCTGGAATTGACAGCGACAGTTTATAGTCACTTAGGAGAAAACTATCATGGCAACAGAGTGAGAGAGTAATGAAAGTCACATGGAACAAAGGATCATTTGTTAAATAAAAAGTCATAATGGAAAATTATAAAAAGGAGAATAATCTAAGTGTAGCATGGACAGATTACAAAAAAAAAAAAAAGCATTTGACAGTACCCCACAGTCTTGACAGAAAGTGCAAAAGCAACATTTAAAGCAGGAAAGCTGCAGCACCAGGAAAACATCAGTCAAGGACAGGAATGCGATATAAAGAAACATAAGCAGGAGAGGGTGTATAAATATTTGGGAATTTGTGAAGGAACAATATAAAACACAAACAAATAAGAACAAAACTAAGTAAAGAATATTTTAGAAGTCTAAAATTAATGCTGAAAACAGCCCTGACATCTAGGAACAAAGTCCAAGCTATAAACCAATTTACTCTTCCTTTGCTTAGTTTTGGGGTAACTGGCCCCAAATGGTATTGAATCAGTTGGAGAGGGAAAAAAAAAAAAAAAACACTTTGCGTTTATCAAATGATTATATATATTATATATATATATATATATATATATATATATATATATATATATATATATATAAAATCACTGTAAACCAAGATTATATATTCATCGTTTCTGAAAGAGGTAAGAGTCTTCTCGAAATTTATTACATATACAGATCTGCAATCATAGGACTGCATACATTTCTGTTAACTTCACCAGGTCCAACATGGTAAAGGCTTCCAACATGGTAAAGGCTTTAAAACATTAAGAGAACAAGTTTTAAGATGACTTCCCTGCTTAGTTTAACAGAAGCATAATTATGTCAAGTAGGAATGGAAATCAAATCAGAATCAGAGAAAAATCAGGCAGTAACTGTATCTGCCATAAAACAAAACAGAAAAAAGGATCAGATGAGAAGGCAAGAAATGTGAAAAAGCCATAAATATAGTTGTAAGTACAGAAAACTCTTAGAACAACCTCTGTCTATCAGGAATGGTCAAGTAGTGAATTTAAACCAAAAGATGAAAGGTTAATATTGACAGCCCAAGATAGTGGACTACGTACACATTGGTTTACAAAGTCCATTGAAAATATGGGAGAAACAGACAAATGCAGAACTGGAAACAGTCGCACAGATTGTTGCCGAGTGTGATACAATAATGGCAGAGGGCCTGTATACTTAAAAGGCATAATAATGTGGTGACTGTTGCATTCGAGCCTGTGCAAACATCACAATACTGAAGTAGCCGAGAAGCATTATGATGTTTATAGCACATGCAATTACCAATTATCAACAGTTCAAAAAAAAAATATATATATGCGAGAAAACCAGATACAGTAGACCATGAAAAGAAAAAGTAGCACTGATCATTGAAATTGTTATACCCAGTGATTACTGTGGCTTACGTACAGAGAAAAAAAAAAAAGTAAAATAACAGGATTTGAAGGCAGAAATTAGGGCAGTGTGAAGAATGACACCCAGACAATTCCAATGGTAGTAGGAGCAATGGGTCTCACAAAAACAAAGAATTTATGGCCATATTTACATACACTACAGATGCATCCAACTCCATATGAATTGAAGGGGTCAATCCGGGGCATATTGCGGGTGCTGCAAAAAGCACTTTTGGTTAAAGACTGAAACAATACTAATTTCACAAATTTTAATCATATCCTTATATATTAAAAATAAAAACAAACATTTATTGAATTATTTGTAACATAGGCAATTTTACATTTATATAAAACTAAATTGTATTAAGTTCACATTTACAAACATTATACTTCACATATATTGACATACATCACACAACTCAAGCAACATTACATGAAATTATTCAACTCCTGCCTTTTTATTTAAAAAAAAAAAAAAAAAAAAAAAAAGAAGACTGAACATCTTTATTAAACCATCACTTATAAGGCAATCATACATTTACATAAACGAAAACAAACACACCGGCACAATCCTAGTTGCAAGCATTTTACATCAAAGATCATAATGACTTGCTCCTAGTTACAAACAGTATACATCACTTACACTACCCAATCATTTTCAGTCAAACATTACATAGCGCATTTAAGTCGTGCCTATTTTTAAACCTCACTCCTCTCCTGTTAAGTATCCTTCCCACAATTTCCATTTTTCCTATGTAGTTTGCTCATACCCTTTTCTAAAGATCTCAATTCTAGTCATTTCTCTTTTACTGTATTCACTACTTCTAGTACAGTGGGTTTAGATTTCGATTTTCTAGTAATTGCTTTTTTGGCAGCCACCATAATTAGATGCGGCAAGGTCTTACCATGTCTAGGCAAGTCCAATTCTGAGTCATACCTCAGAAAAATCATCTCCCTCATCACACCAATCTGCCCACCCAAAATCTCCGACAGTGCATCCTACAGGGAATCCCTAAAGTCTGCCAACTCACCTCACTCACAGAAAATATGTTCCTAACCACATTTCTTCCCCCATCACACCTCCAACATTTGCTGTCTATCCGAGGAAAAATTCTCGGAGGGTATACCTGGGATATAATTTCCAAGCAAAAAGCCTAAATCTTCTAGATTTAAGTTGCATATTTGGGAGACATACATATATCCTCCAATTGTTTCTTTGAGAATTGCTTATCTAATCTCTCTCTTCCCAATCCTTTACAACATGCTCAGATTGATTCTCAACAATTAATCATGCAGCATTTTATACGGTCTACTAATCGTTCCTTTTTTTTTTTTTTTTAATGGCGACTTCTGTTCTAGATTTTACCAGTGATGGCCTTTTAAGATCCCCTACTTCTTTGCCTTCCTTATCAAGGATTGATGTTAGACTACAGGCAAAGGTAATCTGTAACCTGCAGTCCAAATAAATTCTTGGCATCTTCCCATCCTATCATCATTCCCTCTCTAGTCATTTGCTCCCAATACCTTGGTTACTTTGCCACGTTTCTCCAATAAATTCCAGCACCCTCTTGCCTATTTGTCTATACCCCTAATTCCAACCATCCCCAAGACCAAAATCTCCTTTCTCCATTTCTGTGCTGGCTTACTTTTTAGGATACTTGATACTTTATGGATATATTCTGTATTACTGTTATTGTCCTTAACTGCCCGGATCCCACAACCCAGCCTCTCCTGGTTTCTTCAGCTTACCCCTGTTTCAGTCATCCCTTTCCACTTTGAATTAGTTTTCTACTTGTGCTATATATGTATATAGAGGAGCCTTAACTATGAATCTCTGAAATACCCCTTCGAAATAAAGTACTCTCAATCTGCCTTGTTTTACTGAAGAACCAGCTTATCCCACTTAACTATTGCCATCTTCCCCTGCCAGAGAAAGTCCTTTGGCTCTTGACTGCTATACACAGCTTCTCCTCTGGTTGATAAAAATATGCCTGACCTGTACATAATACTAATGGGACTAAAAATATTTTATCAGCTTGTATCTTACTATCCATATAACAAAATTTTCATTTTCGCAGTTTTGTATCATCTTTTGCTTAGTCTCTGCCCACATACCCTCAGCTGCCACACCAGAATCATTTTTTAAATCAGTACACCTAAATACTCCATTTTATCATGCCCCCATAAATATTAGATACTGCTGAACAAATTCATTTAAGGGTACTTAAAAAAATCACCATTGCCTTTGTTTTAGCTTCATTAATTTTGTATCCCAAAAATAAGATTAAAAACCATCTCAAAATGTTCCACGCCACTAATGTTTATTCCTGGGGGGGTTTTTTGGGTATAAAAATCTGCAAATAGAGCCAGCTTTTCATTGACTACCAAACCAATTATATCCTTGAATTTCTGAGCCCCTTCTTTTCTTTGCCAATGGTTCTAGATGTATTGCAAATAAAGGGGAAACAGGACACCCCTGCCCGGTACCTCTGTGCAAGAAGAAATTAGATGACCCAACCGACAATTTCACCTCCGATCCCTCGTATATCCCCCTAATTAACCTTACTATTTTTTTTTTTTTTCAGGAAAAGCAAACGTTTCCATTGCCCTGCTCAAAGTCACAGCTTACTCTATCAAATGCTTTTTCTGCATCAAAACCCACCAACAAAAAGCCATTTTCTTAAATTCCACTTCCCTCTGGATCATCAATTCTCTGTTAATGCTGTCAAATCTTTGCCTCCCCTCCACAAAACCACACTGATCCATATCGATCAATTTTGCCATTCTTATAGACAGGAACACTTTACAATCATGGTTTAATATTGCAATGGGTCTGTATGAAGTTGGATCTGATGGATCTTTACCCTCTTTAGGTATTATAGTTGCCACTGCTTTCTTCCAGGATGTTTGTAATTCTCCTCCTAAACTGGTGTTAAAACCTTACAGATCTTTTATCATTTTTTTCCCCTCCTAGCTCCCAAACTTCCATGGGAATACCATCTAACCCTGGTGACTTTCCCTTACACTGGTTATAAATCACAATTTTTCTCTCATCTCCACCTCCACCTACCCTAATCATTAGTAACAGAGTCTCATCTACCTTGACATATTTAAATTTCATAAACACTTCCATTTGTTACCTTTTCTTGGTTTCCGTATTTCTCTGCTTTATACAGACTTTCACAGAATTTCCGAAATATTTTGTAATACATCTACAGGAGCTCATTACCTTCCTTGTTATAGACTCCCTAAGCTTGGCAACAGCCTTTTCTACTTTCTGCTGCCTGGGTCATTGTGCTAAAGGTTTTTGTGCTCTGGTGTTCTGGTGTTACTAATCAAAAAACAGCTGCTTAACAGAAATATTTCTAAACTCTAGTACATTATCAAGGTAGTACCTTATTTTCTGCTTAGCATTCTACAATGGATCCTCTTCTTCCTCCGAGATTCCCCCTAATCTGCAATAGTTTAACATTTGTCAGTCCCTCTAAATAATTCTTGTTACTTCTTAACCATAACTCCCTTTTTTTATTCCACCCTATTTTTAAGCTACACCTTAATTTTATCCCACTCCGTAGCTACATTTTCAGAAGTAATTTTTATCCTCTCAAAGAGCTCCTAAATCTCCACTACCCATTCCTTAAATTCCTCTATTTTCAACGGCTAGGTGGGAAAGTGCCTGCGTCTCATTTTTATTTTGTTACCCTGTGTTTTTATTTTAGTTACTATTGTAGGAAGATCTGAAATAGTTATTAGGTGCATATCAAGACCTTCAATTAAATGCACACATTCCTGTGAAATGTAAATTCCGTTTAGCCTAGCCAGTTTTTTATATCTTGGGAGAAAATGTAAATTTACTCAACTATTACTGAATTCACATATTCCATTACTGAATTCACATATTCCATTCCAAATATTTTTATCAGTTTCTTCAAACATCTACCCTCCTTTGTTACACTTTCCCTTCAGGCTCTCCAGACACATATTTACTACTGCAAATCAAATTCCAACCCCATGTACAAGTAATATTTCTTGGTGACATAAGTATTTGTCCCAGAATTTTATTAAGCTCCATTATAGCAGTTTTAGGTGAAATACATGGCAGTAGCCCCAAGAAAGCATTATATTAAAAATTAATCATTCAAGTTTTATGTACAACACCTTTTTGTTGAACGTCTAGTTCCAGCGTTTGTTATATGCATACACTCTTTGCCAGGTTGAACTTTAATACAGTTTCTTGTCATATCCATTTGAGCCCGTTACATCTTATAAATATTTGTTTTATTGGAAAAAAAAAAAAAAAAAAAAAACACAATACCCTCCTAAAATCTATTAACTTAATACTAACACACACCTATGTAGCTCTTCAAATATTGAAGTCATACCCTCCTAACAGGAACAAATGTTCAAAACTGACAGCCACATTCCCACATTCATAAACTTGAGTTAACCTAAAAGAAAGGTTATCCATGTTAAAACACATGGTGCAGCCTGTGCTTCTACCAAGTGCTAACTGGTTTTGTCTTATCTTTATAGCTCTGGCAGCTGAGAAAACCCCTGTATGCTTTCAGAGATAATCTCCTAGCCAGTTTCTCCTTACTTTTTCCCAACCAATCATTCCCCACCAGACTGTAGCCAATTTCTCTTTCAGATTGTCTCCATGGAGACTAGAGAACCAGGCAGACAATTTATTGTTAACAGATAAACATGAGGGCCAGATACAGAATTGTTACTAACCATACATTCACTTGCTAGAAAAAAGCCTCATAATATTCTTTTATTTACTTGCCTTCTCTTAACACCAGTTACTAAATCTCAATCCAAGGTCTTTAATCCAGTCATTTCTCCATGCAAGAATGAGAAAAGCACATTCATTTTTGTCATGTTCTTTTAGCCAGACTTTTTTTTTGCATTGCAGTGCCTACATTTCTTAAAACCGAACAAGAAGAGAGAGAGAGAGAAAGAGAAAGACGAGAAAGGAAAAACAGCACCTGTTTAGATCCCCATTACACTTACAAAAATATGACAAAAATCTTACTTTATAGCATGCAAGGAAAATCATAGACCACAAAAACATTGCTATCAAGAAAAATATGGTTTTTAGTTTAACTTTCTCCCCTCTCCCCCTTCCTAAAGCATTTTTCTGAACAAATGACATGAAGTGGGGCATGCACTTTAGAGTTCCCCACAAGTCCAACAAATTCTGAAAAGGTCCAAATTTTCCAGATTTTCTTGTTCTGCCCTGACAAACAATTACTGCATAGTAATCCCACATTAAGTTCTTGGTTTTATTACTTTCATCCCCATCTCCCAAATCCAGTCTCTGCTTCATTTCCAACCTACTACTTTTAGTAAACTCTTGTGCTCTCTTCCTGCTCTCGAACATTTTCCATTGAAACAATGGAAAAAAAACACTTCAAAAGGTACAGTCTCTTGTGGTCTTTATTACCACAACAAGAAGCTGAATCTCCCGTTTCACTGCTTATTTTTTGTTGGGCATATTTTTCTATTTCCTCCTTAGCATATACTGAATGATTTTGTTCTATCCGGGAAGGATACCTTGAAGACAGTTTGACACAATAGTTTGAATCTAACGACCTGCATCTTGACATTTCCTGAATAGTGGAATGAATTTACTCCTCTTCTGCCTGGTGTACAATGGATAGTTATTCTTCAAAAACACTTTGCTGTCTCTTACCTTTAGTATTGTGTCCATCTGCCACAGTTTTATCAGAATCAACTCCTTCTGCTGTTAGGATTGCATCTTTACTATTAAGTGTCTAGGTTGCTTTCTTATAGCCAGGTTTGGAGCATACACACAATGCGCCCTTTCAACTAACAGCTCTTGCTGTGGAATACCAGTCCAGTTACTTATTTGTATTTTTCAAAAATTAATATAGTCTGTTCATTTCAGCTTCTCTGGTATAGCTAGAAATCTTAGGTTTTCCCTATGTGCTCTGTCCTCTAATTAGTTTATCTTTTGAAACATCTCTTCCTGAGCAGTCTCATATTCAGCCAGCCTTTTCTTCATTTTAACCTTGGATTTTTGCAGCTTTAAAATCAACTCTTCTAAATATCTGTAGGTTCATAGGTAGGTACTAGGCTATCTGCCCTGGGGCCTATACAAGCCTAGCCAAAAAGGTTCCCTGGCTTTCTTCACCCATGAAAATTATTTTCATGTGCCCCTGTCAAGCAGTGCCACAGAAGTGATCCCCGGGGTGAATTTTCTATTTCCCACCCAGTCGAGATTTTTCTTAAAAGAGGGCCAATGAGGAGCTTTGCTCGACATGAATGGGTAGTTTGTTCCAGAGTATGGGAAGTCTCTGGGACAGGAATCTATCCCTCCAGCATGTTATGTTTATTGTGGTGACAAAGTTTGTCACTGGAGCATGTGGTTCAGAGAGATTGGGATTTCTTTTAAGTGTAGCATGTCCAACAGCTCTGGGTTTGAGATAGCTTTGTATGTTAGGCAGATATCGCCTCTGAGTAGCCGATATGCGGAGTAGAGCTGGAGTTTGAGATGGTGCGTACGGCATCTGTTTGAGGCCAGTAATCCTCTTAGTGAGGTATTTGTGGCCTTGTTGTAGGTGCCTTGAAATACATGCCAAATGGAGCATTATACTCTATAATGGGTCTAATGAGGGAGTAGAGAGGAGCAATGACCTCCTTTTTCTAGAGGAGAACCCTTTTGTGATGAGGTGTGCCACATAGGATTTAGACTACTGTGGTGATGTAGTTATCAAAGGAAAGATACTGCCCATCTGTGTCCTGAAGTCTCTAATCACACTTTCAGTATGTAATGATCTTCCGTCTATGTGGTAGTTCATGGGTACAGAGTTGGCATGCAGCTTGAGGCCATTACTTTGACACCAAGCATCTGTCTCTGAGGTCCTTTTATAGAATGTCTACATCATTAGGGGATTCTATTATGCCTCCTAGTTTGCAGTCATCTGCAAACGCTGTTAGTCAAAGACCTTCTGTGTTGGCCTGCACTTCAGAGAAGTAGATGCCGAACAGGAGAGGACCCAGGACCGAACACTGTGGTACTCTACTCATCACTGGTCTGAAGTCGGACTTGGAGTCTGCTACTTTTACTGTGTGGGTTTAGTCAGCCAGTTGGCCACCCATCTTGTGACATAGGGATTTATGCCCAGTTTAGTGAGTTTATCTAGAATTCCAGAGTCTGGGATGGTATCTAAAGCCTTGGCGAGGTCAAGATAGGCTGTGTGCACTACCTTGCCCTAGTCTACGGCTCTGGTGACTGCTACAAACAAGTCAATCAGGTTTAGTAGACATGATCTACCTTTTATAAGCCCAAACTGAGTGGGGTCCAAGTTAACTAGGTCTTTGTTTATAAGCTCCAAAATGATACATTCCATGGCCTTTTAGACCAGGCTCTTCAGGCTAATAGGGCGGTAGTTTCCGGGATCCGTGGTGGCACCCCATTTGAGGAGTGGGATAACCGCTGTGTGCCATTAAGTAGGCACATAGCCTAAGAGGAGGCTATGACTGAACATGGTACTTAGGTGGGGTACCAGTTCGCTCTGTAGTTTGTTTACTTAAATTTTTATTTTACATTTGTTTACTGGGAAAGTCCGACTGGACACATGTCCTTTTTCAGCTGAGGCCCAAGAAGAAAAGCTCCAATTTAAACAGAATACACACAAGGAACAATATATTATATATATATAAATATAAATATAAATATAAATATCTACAGATTGTATACAACGAAACCTATAAAATCAGTGCAGTACACAGCCTGGGATGCTGTCTGGTACCATGGACGCTGTGTTCTTTGCTTTGGAGAGTGCAGTCTTTACTTGTTCATCCATGATTACAGGGGCTTTGCATTCTTCCAGTATTAAGATGGACCCTTTTGGAGGGTGAGACTGGGTAAAGTTAGCGCTGAACCTATCTGCCAGGATGTTGGCAATATCAGTTGGTTCTGTATATTTAGTGCCATTGTGCTATAGCTCAGAGCAGATCAGAGTGTTGCCATTGAGATTCTTGACATAGCTCTAGAAAGCTTTGTGGTGGTCTTTGGAATCACTGGCGATTTTGTTTTCATAACTGGCTTTGGAGAATTTTATGAGGGATCTCAGCTTCTTCCTGAGGCTGCCCAGGGAGTTCTTAACTCTTGAGCAACAGCTGTTTCCTTCTGTTGTAGAGTGTTTATGGCAGAGGACACCAGATTGCCTTTTTTTTGGGGGGGGAGGATAGCTTTTGGTTCTGTTGGGGGATGGCACAATCCATGCACTCGTGTATGTGCCTACACAGTGCATTTGTGTAAGATTCAGCAGTCGTAACTCTATTTTCCGTCTGCATGGGTGTTGTGAAGTTTGTCACTCACTTCTGTCTTAAGAAGCACGAAGTTGGCTCTAGAGTAATTTGATGGTAGTTTCCTTAATAGGGGGTGGGAGTGGGATATGGATGTCTAGAGTGATTAGCTTGTGGTCAGATCTGACCAATGAGGAGATGACCTCTGGTGTGGAACACCGGTTACCCATATTGGTAATGATCAGGTCCAGAATATTGCTGCCCCTGATGGGGGTGTGGACAAGCTGATTTAAGGCACTGGAATTTATGAATTCCAGAAAACTTTGAACGAATGAGTTGGCACAGGAGTAGTTTTCCCAGTTGATGGTGGGGTAGTGGAAATTGCCCATAATTAAAGGTATTGAGCTGTACCTTAATATCCTCCAGTATCTTAAGAAATGAGTGGGAATCCTGGGGTATGGTGGGGGATCTGTAACAAGCTACAACCTGGATTGCAGTCTTGCCCAGTGTTAGTTGCACTTGGATAATTTCGGATGAATCATGTTGAGCAAGTAGCCTGGAGGTGTGGTTATCCTTAATTAATATGGACACGGCTCTACCTTTAGTGTTTCGGTCCAGGTTAGGGGGCCAAAAGGTGCGGTATGAATTATATAGAAGTTATGTTCTTACCATAACGTTCCATGTTAGTTGTCTTCTTCTCGCCTTCTTCTTGCTGGATGGGTTCGGAGCCGACCTCGGCTCCGACTCGGCCACTCTAAAAGCTCGAGAGTTGGTTCCACCGGCTCGAGGCTCCCCTTATATCCCACAATGCTAGGCGAGAGTTACCTCAGATCTCGTTTGTAAGCTAACCCCAGCTTATAATAGAAAAACAGCATATAACAGAAAAAACTAAAAACAGAGTCCACCTCTGACAACAGGGAGAAGAAGGGTGACCTACATCCTGATTCAGGGAATATGCAAACAGCATATGCCTAAGTAAAGAGGTGGCAGAAAGAGAGGTCACAATCACAATTCCTCTAGGTCTGTCCAGGCCAGGGGGAAGGAGGGTGGGACGCAAGAAGAAGGCGAGAAGAAGACAACTAACATGGAACGTTATGGTAAGAACATAACTTCTATATGTTAAGTTGTCTATCTCGCCTTCATCTTGCTGGATGGGACCGCGTCCCTAGCACCTTGTCACGGGTGGCCTAACGGAACAGACTCCTGAGAACAGTGGAACCAAAGTTAGCTCTATGCCTAGAAGCTAAATCCAACTTATAATGAGAAATGAAAGTGCGAGGAGTAGCCCAAGTAGCCGCTGCACAAATGGTGTCAATAGGCAGTCTGTCTTGGAAGGCTAAAGAAGTAGCCAAAGCCCTGGTGGAATGGGCCTTAGGTTTATTAGGCAGCTTTTGGTGTCTAATTTCATACACAAGGGAAATCAAAGATGTAAGCCATCTGGATAATGATACTTTTGAAACTGAAAGTCCCTTCCTGCCTTCCGCATAGGAGACAAACAGTTGGTCAGATTTTCTGAATTGTTTTGTTCTATCTAAATAGTACCTCAATTGACGATGAACATCCAGGCAGTGTAATTTTTGTTCAGATCTATTGGAATATTCTGGAAAAAAAGACAGGGAGGTCAATGCTTTGATTTAGATTTGAAGTCGAGACTACCATAGGCAAAAAGGACGGGTTCGTTCGTAAGGATACCCTGTCCTTATGAAATAATAGATAAGGAGGTCGACAGCTGAGTGCTTGAAGTTCTGAAACTCTTCTAGCTGAAGTAATAGCTACCAGAAAGAGAGTCTTCCATGATAGCAATTTTAAGGAACAGGAGACTGCAGGTTCGAAAGGTGGAAGAATCAAAGAAGCCAGAACTAAATTTAGGTCCCAAGGAGAAGGAGGGTTTCTTATAGGAGGTCTGAGAAGAAAAACTCCTTTCAAAAATGCTTTACAAAGCTTGTGGGACATTAGGGCAGATTCAGAAATACCCACGTGAAAGTTAGAAATAGCTGCCAATTGAACTTTAAAGAGTAGAGGGAGATGAACCTGCATGGAAGAGTTCAGCTAGAAAATCAAGGACTATTTGGATGGAAGCAGTGAAAGGATCTATGTCCCTTCCTTGAGCCCAATAAGTGAAGCGTTTCCACTTACTCAAATAAATTTTCCGAGTGGAAGATATATGGGAAGCTATCAAAATATCTCGAACAGAGTGAGATAATTGAGGAAGCCTGGCTAAGGTTGGAACTGGAGGAACCAAGCAGTGAGGTTCAGAGAGGGGAGGGAGCGATGTACCTGACCCGACTGATGGATCAAAAGATCTGGAACTAGGTCCAGATGCCAGGGTTGCTCCAATAGAAATTGATGTAGAAAGGGGAACCACACCTGTCGAGGCCAGTAAGGAGCAATGAGGAGCAATGAGGCCTTCTGAGCGATAGCTTTCTGTATCACTTGAGAGATTAGTGGGAAGGGAGGAAATGCATAAAGAAGTCCCCGGGGCCAAACTTGGACTAGAGCGTCTCTGCTGGGTTGGCCTGGTAAAGGGAATAGAGTGAAATATTCTCTGCACTTGCTGTTTTGGGGAGTAGCAAAAAGATCGCAGCAAGGCTGACCCCACCTGAGGAAAATTTCTCTCACTACAGAGTCTTTCAGAGACCACTCGTGAGGCATGAGGATAGCTCTGCTCAACTTGTCCGCAATTTGATTGGACTTCCCGGGGATGTGCGTTGCTATCAGAAAACGCTGAGAAGAAATCGCCCATTGCCACAATCTGAGTGCTTCTCGACACAGGGGGTAGGACCTGGTTCCGCCTTGTTTGTTGATGTACCACACTACAGACATATTGTCTGTCTGGATTGCGATCGTTCCCAAGGGGAGAGAGTCTTGAAGGGCTTGCAACGCTAAAAGCACTGCTCTCATCTCCAGAACATTTATGTGCAAGTGGCATTCGTCTGGTTGCCATGTGCCCTGGACCGTCCTGCCCTGACAATGCCCCCCCCACCCGATCAGGGAGGCGTCCGTTGTCAGAGTAGCAACCGGAGGGGGAGGAACAAAGGGTCTTCCCAAGCAGAGCTGAGGGGAAGACATCCACCACATGAGATGATTTCTGCACGCCTGCGTGATCATAATGGTGTGGGACATTGGAAGTTGCTGGTATGACCATTGTGTAAAGAGCATCCATTGAAGGATTCGCATGTGGAATCTGGCTAATGGAAGCAGAGGTATGGCAGCCGCCATAATTCCCAACACTTTCAGAACTAACCTGGCTTTGATTCTGTTGTTGTTAAGGAGTGAGACCAGTCTGTGTATGTCTGTTATTCTCTGATCCGTTAGCCTCGCAGACATGTCTACTGTGTCTAGATTTGCGCCTATGAAGGTAATAGTACGACAAGGCGACAAAACAGACTTTTCGCAATTTATTGAAATGCCTAACTTTTGACAAATGCGAAAAGTGTAATCCCTGGCCATCAGAAGGAGATGCTTGGTGGGAGCTGTAAGGAGCCAGTCGTCCAAATATGGAAACACCTGGAATCCTTGTCGTCTCAGGTGAGAAGCTACCACTGCCATGCATTTGGTAAACACCCGGGGGGCAGTGGTGAGACAAAGGGCAGGGCCCTGAATTGAAAATGACTGGTTCCCAGCCTGAAGCGGAGGAATCTTCTGGAGCGTCTGTTCATTTTATGTGATAGTACGCATCCTGAAGGTCTATATAGAGCACATCCAGTTTCCTTTTCCCAATAGGGGAAGGATGGACTGCAGCGCGACCATCCGAAATCTTGTTTTCTTGACTGATCTGTTCAAGATACTGAGATCCAAAATTGGTCTCCAGTCCCCTGTTTTCTTTGGAACTAAAAAGAACCTTGAGTAGATTCCGGATCCTTGCTGGTCTGCTGGAACTGGCTGAATTGCTCTTTTTGCAAGCAGTTTTGAAATTTCCAAAACCGCTAGATCCCTTTGAGCGGGTGGAACATCTGGAAGGGATTTTTTTGATTGTTGCGGAATGCGAAGAAAGGGGATAGAGTAGCCTTCGGAAATGACGGACTGTACCCATTTGTCTTGAGTCAGGGATAGCCAGGCTTTTGGGTACAGTGACAAAATTCCTCCGACTGCCTCCGAAGATGGGCAGCCGGGCAACACCTCAGGGATGCTGAAAAGGCTTATCAGAGAAGGCTTCTCGATTGCCCTGGTTCTGCGGAGCCCCCCTGCCTCGAGGGCGACGTCTACCATTGTTATTCCCGCCTCTGGCGGGGTAACGACTTTGTGCGTCAGGCGAAGTCCCTTGATTTTGTTTACGGAACCACATTTTTCCACTTTTCTGGCCTTTGGGGTAAGGCCTAGAAGGAGTAGAAAAACGGACTCAGACGGCAGAAAGAGTCTTGCCATCAGTCTCGCACCTAGTCAGGGTTTCTTTCACTTGAGGACCAAAGAGAGATGATCCATCAAACGGGGAGTTAGTGAAAGACGTCTTGAAGGGGTCCGCAAAATTGCATAGCCGCATCCAGGCATGCCTACGTAAGGCCACACCTGTCCCTGCGGCTCTACTCGCTCCATCAGCCGCGTAAGAAAGGAGGCGCATGGAGGAGTTGGCTATGGAGTTAAGGGTGGCCAGCTGCGTGTTCATCTTATCTTGAAAACCCGCAGCTGTAGGATCCTTCAACATGTCACTCGCTTCTTTAATCAAGTCCCTTTGAAGACGAGTGAAATGGCACAGGTAAATCAGCGAACGCATAGTAAAAGTCGCTGAGGAGAACATCCGCTTCCCGTACCTGTCCATGGACCTAGATTCCTTGTTAGGTGGATGGACAGGTACTGAAGGATCAGCTAGTTCCTTCTTGGTGGCAGCAGCTACCACCATAGCATCCACAGAAACTCCTTTTGTCAAGAACTGTTTGTCTGATGGAGCCGTTATAAATTTTGAGGGTCTCCTGGGAGTGGGGTCCACTGAATCAGGAGCCGTCCATGCCTTTTTAGCTACCACCTGCATGAGGGGGTCAAAGCCGGGAGACACCCAGGAGGTGGAAGGACGAGAGCCGAACGCCTCAAGGTACACAGATTCATCCTCCGAAGGGCTGAGGGCTGGCCAATTTCCCCTCTGTTTGAGGATTTCGAGAATGTCTGCAAAAGAGACATCTTCAGAAGGGGAACGGGGAACCCTCGAATCATCTAAATCTGTGTCAGATGTGATGGACTCAGGTGAGTCAATGTGTTTCCTTACACTTCCTCTTCCGAGGGGCTCTTCTGCCAAATCAGGAGAGGCCTCGAAGAGGATGAAATCCCACAGGGGTTCCTGAGGAGTTGGCTCTCTGCGGTCCGGGATGAGGGAGTGAGTCGACTTGACCTGAGGCACCGTAGAGGGAGGGGCGGACGGAGCCGACTGTGGAGTAGAGCCAGGCTCTAACACACTCCGCATGACCTCGAACGCACCCCTGTCAGGCAAAGCCAGAGGTCCCTGCTCCGAGAAGCTGAGAACCTCCCTCGGCACCGACAGTGATGGCTCCGAGGCCGATGTCGGAGCCGAACTCACCAGCGCCGAAGCCCCGAGAGGAAGAGCGGGGTCGGACAAGGGTCCGATGCCACTCACCCCCTTCGGAGCCGACGAGGGAAGTCCGGCGCCGAGAATCCTTGAAAGAAGAAATCGGAGCCGACGACGGAGCCGAAGACACCTGTATCGGCTCCGACGCTGCCACAGTCTCGGTTCCGAAACGCCGCTCCGAGCTCAACGGAGTCGGAGGAGGAATATATTGATGGACAGGGACAGGCATCGACTGATGAGTCGGGCTCTGAAGCATTTGGGCCAGTGCCTCGGACTTAAGAAGTCGACTCACTACCCTCTGGAGGTCATGATCCGACAGCCTCGATGACCTAGAGGAGTGAGATTTATGGCTCCGTTCAGACAGCAGAGGAGATGCTGGAGCCGAATGAACGGAGCCAAGGGATGGTGACCTGGATCTCTTCCTAGATGTCGGCTCCGAAGGTCTGGTCGGAGCCGACAAGGAATTTTACTACCTCGGCTCCAGCCGGAGCCGAGGGAACCACAGAAGCTGTAGACTCATCGGCTCCAGCCGGAGCCGACGCAGACATAGGCTTTGTAGCTTTAGGTCTCGGCTCAGAAGCTGGAGCCGAGGACCTAGAAGCCTTAGAGGGCTTCCCAGAGACGGAAAGGGAATCCTCAGGCTTAAGGAGACCCCGTAGGATCAACTTATTTTTTCTTTCCTGCAGGACCCTGGGGCTGAAGCCATGGCATACAGCACAGGAGTCCTGCAGGTGCAAAGGCCCCAGGCAATAGACACAAGAAGTGTGACCGTCTGTCAGAGACATTTTCTGACAGCACGCATCACACTTCTTGAAGCCCGAGACCTTTGTGTCTTTAGACATCATATACAAAAAAGTGTAATCACACACACACACACACACACACACACACAACAGACACACTGATTACACTAATTTTACTTTAAAACTCAGAAATAAACAATTTACTAAAGTTTAGTTAAGAGTAACACACACACACCACTAGGGGATGGGGAAAGGCCAGAAGGCCCGAGAGAGAACTTTAAAAGTTCTTGTGGGAAAAAAATGGGATTTTTCGGATAACAGGGGTAAAAATCCACTACACTAAGGGAAATATATTTAAACCTAAAAATATAGGGTTTTAAGTCTGTATTTTCACAAAAAATACACTTACCAACAAGCCGGTAGAAAAAACCAACACCTCGATGCTGTAGCGGCAAACGAGATCTGGGGTAACTCTCGCCTAGCATTGTGGGATATAAGGGGAGCCTCGAGCCGGTGGAACCAACTCTCGAGCTTTTAGAGTGGCCGAGTCGGAGCCGAGGTCGGCTCCGAACCCATCCAGCAAGATGAAGGCGAGATAGACAACTTAACATAGTCTGGTAATGCAGGGGTGCTATCTGGAGCCTTGAACCAGGTCTCCGTCACTGCACAGATGTCGATGTTATCCATTTTAACAAGTGCCTCGAGTGAGTGCATTTTGAGGTTTAGACTTCTAGCACTGAGTAGCATTACCCTCAGAGTTTGCTCGCTTGTACCTGTTACGGTGGTGAATTTGGCATTTGAAACTTGGCTAAAAAAGGCACTATAGGGGTGGCAAAAGCCTTAGCCAGTACTGGAATCCCAGGGGTGACAGGTGCAGGCTAACTCTGGCAAAGCATATGGGTCCGTCAACCATGTCGCCCCAGGCAGACAGATACTGGATCCCCTTAGAATGACACCAAAAGCTGAAGTCAATCATTTCGTCCTTGTACTGTGGTATTCTGGGTGATGGCAGGATGCTACTCGGGGCTAGGGTCATTCCTGCCTGGGCTACAAGATCAGAGAGCTCCTCCAAGTCTCTTTTCATGTAGCCTAGGGAGGTACATCTCAGGTCATTCACACTAACATGGACAATGGCAGAGTCGTATTTGTACTTGTTATGGAGTGACCCAAGCTGACCCAAGTGAGTGTGTTGTGGCGGATCCTGGCACCAGACAGCAACTTTCTCCTTGTTTAGCCTGGTGAGTGAGACATCAATGTGCCCGACTACAGAGTTACCTAAGACTAGTGTGTTTGGTACGTTGTTTTGCTTTATGGGCCGAGGTTGAGTGGCACACTGATGTGGGCTGTGTGTCATTTGGGTAGTGTTGGAGGGTGGTGGTTAACTGTTTCAGCTTGGGAGGTCTCTGTTGCTTGGGCAGATTTTTATTCAGAGCCTCAGTGAATGTGGGTGTGTGCGTTGCATTGCTATGTGTGGGTTTTGAAGGACTGTGTATTTAGTGTGGTGTGGTGCAGGTGCTAATCTTCTCCTCTTGACTATCTAGTCCAGCTTGTCTTCTAGTTTTGCTATACAAGTGCATCTCTCACAAATTGTAGTGTTGGGGATAGGAGGAGAGGGTTGTCCATGTATGAGGCAATTGCTATATTGCCCCAAGATGCCCAGATTCATCAGGTGGACAGGAGAAAACACCGGGAGGTGACCCACAGACATGCCTGGATAGGTGCTTATTAAATTTAAGTACTATGAACGGTCTTCCTCTTGACAAGTGAGGAAAGTAGAGTGCTGTAGTAATTTGTAGTTTATTCAGTGCTTACGAGTTCTGAGCAAGTGCTGAGCACAAGGAAACAGTTTTGAGTGCTGAAACTACAAAACTGGCTAGATCGCTCTCAAACTAGCTAGTTTTAGCACCAATCCCAAGAGAAGCAGGCTTTACTCTGCATATCGCCTACTCTGAGGCGATATCTGCCCAGCATACAAAGCTATGTCAAACCCAGAGCTGTTGGACATGCTCCACTTAAAGAAACCCCAATCCCTCAGAGCTAAACGCTCTAGGGACCTAAACCTTGTCACTACAACAAACAGAACATGCTGGAGGGATAGATTCCTGTCCCAGAGATGTGCCATACTCTGGAACAGACTACCAAGTCAAACAGAGCTCCTCATTAGCACTCAAGAAAAATCTTTAGGATTGGATGGGTAATAGGAAATTCACCCTGGGGATCACTTCTGTGGCTCTGCTGGACAGGGGCACAGGAAAATAATTTTCTTGGGTGGCGAAAGCCAGGGTACCTTTTTGGCTAGACTTGTACAGGCCCAATAGCCTAGTACCTACCTATGAACCACGGCCTGTTTGGTGATGCACAGTCTTGTCCCAGATGATGCAAGGGTCTGCAGGCTTGTAGCCTTTTTCTTGTAGATGCCTCGAACAACCAGACCAATCAGGTATGTTAAGCACAAACACTCACTCTCCAACCAAAAAGGGTCAAATCAATGCACTCTGCTCCTACTCTCACCACAATCAGAATATAAGCACAGATTCTAAGCGGTCATCTATAAAGCAGTTAAGCTTTCTGGTGATCAGCAGTCTTCAGGAAATAATGTAACTGCACTCCTCCTCTCACCAGGAGAAGCACTAACCCCAAGATGACTACGGAGAAGCAGAATGTGGGCTCTACAATAACTGGTGGTCTTCCAAAGATGCTTAAAAGGTAAGATGAAAATAATGGTTTATCCTAAACACTGCAGTGTGCACTAGAGTGTGAAAGTAGGTAACGTAAGTTTTACCAGTCTAATGTTTTAGTATAGAGTCACTTTTTTGTTTACTGGAAATCTGGAAGCTGCATTGCTTTTTGCTGAACAGCTGCAGAACTTTCACCAGTCAGTGTTTCTTCCTCACTTTTTGTAGCAGATTTCTTTCCAGGTGCTCTGCATTTCTGTCTGCCCATAAACAAAAAAAAAAACAAAACAAAAAAAAAAAAAAAAAAAAAAAAGTCTACTGGCCTTTGTTGAGTTTCTGTTTTCACGCTGGGAGAGCAAGAGTTAAGCTGTTCCTCAATGTGCAGCCATCTTGGAAGTCCTCAAATCTTTCCATCTTAAGACCACCATATTAATAATTTTATTTTTTGTTTCACTTTAGCTATGCATTTTGAAGCAGTGTACACATTTCCCAATAACTCAATTTGCACTACTCATTTCTTAAATTATTCGCTCTTTAAAAGACAAGGAAAGCACCAGTGTCTCATTGACGCTGCATTCTTGTCTTCAGATCCATCAGTAATAAAAGAAATGATTAAATGCGTCTCAAAGCTTTCAGTTAAATACACATGCTCCTGTGAAACATAAATCCAGTCGTGCCTAGTTATTTTACCTTAGAAGACATGTAAATTTCTTAACAGTTCCTGCCATGAATCCACCTCTTCCATAAGAGATAGTCTCATATTATTTTTTGAATATCCTTGGTTAGGTTCCAGTCCCCACCCACACAAAAAAAAAAAAAAAAAAAAAAAAAAAAAAAAAAGTTCTGTGCAGAAGGTTTACTTCCAAAATTTTCTAAAGCCCTGTAACATTTAGATATACTTAGCAATGCATGTCACAGTGCGTCACCAAACATAGGCAGTCTGTGACAAAAATAAACCAGAATTCCTATAAATGTTTTCTGAAATATTCCAGATTATTTCACAATAATATGCAAAAAGCAGGAGAACTATGAAAACCAAGAAAAAGCACAAATGGAAATATTTACGAAGATTTAATTACGATAAGATTAGAGGCAGATTTGACACCAACAGTTAAGATGGGAGAAGATGAAATAAAAATGGTGATGTATAAACAGATGTCTCCAGGAACAGATGCTGCTCAAGAAGTTTGGATGGAAGAAAATGAAGATCTGGAAGGTTATGTTTAACAGTGGTTTTAAAAGGGTGTTAATAACCACCACAAATTTCTTCCAAGATGCTGATACTTTGGGGGGGGGGGGGTATTACTCAGAGGATAAAAAAATGATAATAATGATAATACGGCACCAATCATACAGACCCATTTCAATTTTAAACCATACGTTTACATCTATACTGACCAAGAGAAATAGCAAAGACATTGCCAGAATGGAGAAACGTGATCAATGTGGTTTTGTTGAAGAAGTAGGCCAACATTAATACAGAAGACATCTGATAGTTAGCAGGGATTTTATGAGTAGGGTAATGCTATCATTTGCATTCCCTGATGTAACAGCAAAGTTAAAGGATATGAAGGCAAACATTAAGATGCAAGGGATCCTCTACAATAAAGTGCATTTAAACAGAGGAACCAAGCAGAAATATCCACTTTCCCCATTGTTATTTGCCTTTTATTAAGAGCCACTAGCAATGAACACCGGAACTCTTAAAATTAAAGAAAATAGTAGGGTAAATCAAGACAAGTTAGTTTTGTTTGCAAATATTTTGTACTTGATAAATCCAAAAAGGACAATTTGGTGTTGTGGAATATTTTAAGACAATTTCAAGTCTTTTTAGGATATAAACAAAGATAAACAAATACTACAGCTGTAAACCATGTACCAACACATCAATTGATTCAGCAATACTATCTATGAGACATAAATAGCTAGGCACACAGAGTAAGACAAAACACAGAAAATGAGCAACTGAACTCTTGCATATGGATAGCAAGACACAAGCAGTAAAAATGTTTAACCCTTTAGTTTAATACACAGGTCAGGCATTGTTTTAATCAACCAGAGGAGAAGTTGTGGGCAGTAATTAATAAGAGTTGTCAGGGAAGAGGGCAAGAGTCAAGTGGGAGAAGTTGATCCTTCCAGAAGGACGAGGTGGTTTAGGATTGCCTGATCTGAAGGGACAGCTTACAGCTTCACAGTTAAGGTTGTTATACACAACACAAGCAGAACAGTGCAATTCAAAGTGGAAAGGGAGGATAATGAAGCAGGGGGGATTCAAGAAGAATGAGTGTGATTTTTGATGTGGATGCAAATCAAGGATAAAAGTTATACATAGTAGCAGAAAGCATATTAAAAATTAAGCCAACAAGGGAACAGAGAAATGAGATTCTGCCGATACAAATAACTGCAATTAAGAGTACAGAAAATAGGGCAAGAAGGGCTGGAATTTACTGGAATAAGCTGTCAAAGGAACAAATGTATTTGGAACAAATAACTAGAGAGGGAAAGGTAACAGAATGGGAAGAGGCCAAAAGACATTTGCACTACAGGTTAAAGATTGCCTTCCCTATCAGGGAATGATAGATGCAGGCAAAGAGATGGCTAGGAGAATACTAAATGAAAGACCTACACTGGTTGAGTTTACATTAATCTAGAACAGAAGCTGCTGTTAAAAAGGGATAATTAGTACAGCATATAAAATACTGCACAATAGCTATAGGAATCAGTCAGAGTAGGTCAAAAATATTAGGAATAAATGATTAGATAAGCAATTCACACACACAAAAGTAGGAAAACATATGTATGCCTCACAAATATGCAATAAAATGAGGTCTAGAAGATTAAAGATGTTTGCCTGGAAGTGTTTCATGGGTACTTTTATACACTAAGCAGAGTCCAGTCTCTAAAGAAGCTTTCAGGAAAAAGTTACATGCTGAAAATGTAATGGGAAAGAAAGTAGTACCTGGGAGCAAGCATTAAAAAACAAGCGCTTTCGCTCGGTCTCTGTATATACAGACACACAAACACACACACACAGCACAGGTTCATATGTATATAGCCTATACATTTCTATATACAGACGTAAAACGTATTCACGCATATATACTATATACACACAAAATATATTTTATATATTCCAAAAACTGAAAAAACAATGGTGGAAAAAAAAAAAAACAAAACCACAGTGATAAAAGTTTATACTTGTACACTGATGGATTTAGTTTTGCAAAATAAATTATTTCATTTTTAATTAAAAAAAAAAAAAAAAAAAAAAAACAAAACAGACAGCTATGGGGTGTAGCTATGGCAGCAAGTGTTGCTCCTTATGAGAATATGATAAATGGGATGGTGGGAGGAAGTACTTTTGAAATCCCATAGAGGAAAAAAATTTGTTATACAATGTTTTATAGAGGATTTAATTTTTATAGTACATCTGAAAGATAGTGAGATCGGATCCTTTTAAGTGTGTTAAATAGTAGTTCAGAGTTTTTGAAATTTAAAGTGAGCAATTTTTGTAGAAAAATACATTTAGATTGAGATGTTGAGAATAAAAGTAATTCACAGTAAAATTTATAGAAGAGACACATTTTCAAATAATTTACATTTCAAAAGCGCTCGTCCTTACTTTATGAAAAAAGATATTCCTAAAGGCCAAATGATTCGCGCTTCTAGAATAAGGACTAGGGATCAAGACTTTTTATATGAAGTAAAAAGTTTGGTTAAAAAGTTGAAAATTAAGAGTATAATGAAAAATTGTTTTATGAAACAGCAAAAAAGATGGACATTTTATGGACCTATTTTAATTAGCAATCTGTCCATTAATAGAACAGTTAATCTTAATAAAAAGTCCTATTTTAATATGGATATGTCTGTAGATTCTATAGTTAATGAAAATATTATTGGGAATAACTGTCAAGTGCTACAGGGTAACCAAGAGTTGTGGAATGTTGTAGGACCTCGTCCTGGGTTTGTTTACCATAAATCTAAAACATTTTAAAGATATGTTGGGTACCTGTGACACTGTTCGTAGAGTTAATAAGAGACTGTGGAATGTTTGTGTGGATTCTGCAAATCTTGTAGATTTATAAAATGTTACAAAATGTGTTTATTTTCAACACATGAAGTAATTTTTTTTTTTATAAAAGAAAGGTATAATTGTAAAACCTCTAGACCGGTGTATCTTGCTCTATGTTCTGGGTGTCACAGTTTCTAAGTAGGAATGATTACATGTAGTTTAGATGACCGTATAAAAAGAACATATGTATAGCATTAGGGTTAGAGAGCCCAAAAATGCCTTGTTTAAACATTCCAGTCTTTGCCCCAAATTCAAAAGTTTTTATTTTCAGTATTAGAATGTTGTAATACCGACTTAAGAGGTGGTTGTATAAAAGAGCAATTGTTAATTCTTGAAGCTAAATGGCAAGTTAAGTTAAATGCTTATTTACCTCCTGGTCTGAACGAAAATGTCAATATTAAATGCTTTTTAAAAGCCAAGAGGCATAAAGTTTTATAGCACTGTACCTTAAAGTATCAGCATTTTAATGGTTTTAAGTGGTGTTCTTTAAAATGTTCCAAGTGTTAATTAGGTTTATTTGGCATGTATAAAAATGATGAAGTTGTTTTAATTCATTCTGAAGAAGCCTGCTAACAAAAGCGTATTAAACTTATTTGGTGCTATTGGTGTGTGGTTCTTGTACCCATTTTAGCTTTGTGGTTATAGCAGCGGTGTAGTTTTGGATAATTTTTTTATTTTATATTACACACACTAATATATATATATATATATATATATATATATATATATATATATAGATATATATAGATATACACACACACACACACACATATACACACACAAAGTTGAGATAAGTGATTTGCTAATTGAACTACGACTCTGTACGCAATGTAGCCTTGAAACTTATTTACTGATAATGACACTTCTATGAACAAACTTTTAAGAAACCTAGTACAATGACACCTACGCTACCGGAACATTTAGATACGTTTATTAAAAGTTGTGAGAAGGACTTATACATGTTGAGCAGCAATGGTAACACGCAATATAAAAGTAATTTATCAGACAGTAAAAACCCAGCACTCTATCTACGCAATAACAGTGATATAGTTGTAGTCCTTCAGACAAAGGAGGACCAGTAGTAGTTTTAGACTGAGTACTATTAACACTGAAATGCTGCTGTTCATACTTATCAAATTGTCTCTTCGGACATTGCTTATGACATGTATGAAAGTATAACAGGACTTTGCAGGAGAGCATGCAAATGGGTGTCATTAAAGATCTGTTCAATTTTTTTCATGTTAAGAAACCCTTAATACCCCAAATACAAGGGCTACGCAAAATCCATAAAAATCCCAAACGTCCGAAATTTAGACTGATCGTGGCAGGAGCAGGCTGGCTTATTGAGCCAATTTCTATTTATATAGATAAACGGTTGAAAGTGGTGTTAAATGAGTGCCCTACTATACTTAGAGATACTCAACATTTTCTTAATAGCTTACATGAAATATGTGGAGGTTCAAAGGGAAAGAAATTTGACTGGTTAGTGACTTTGGATGTCACGTCTCATTTTACATGCATACCAAACTCCGACGGACAAGAAATGGTGAAAGCATCCTTAGGAGACATGGAAAGTTTCAGAACAGTCAAATAGATTTTTTTATGTATGTTGTTGGAAATAGTTTTAGAGCATAACATCTTTCTCTTCAAAGACAAGTGTTACAGGCAAACAGCTGGAATAGCGATGGACACTAGTTGTGCTAACTCTTATGCCTACCTGATAATGGATGTGTGGGAACATCATCATATACACTCAAAAGGAAATCCACAGATCTGGATATACAGACACTTTGTGGATGATCCGTTTACTGGGTGGAAGGGTAGTGAAGAAGCACTGGATGAATTATGTACAAAATTAAACACTAACAATTTCCTATAATTTACTACCAAAAAGTTGAGTCAGAAATCAACTTCTTGGATGTTAATAGTGCAACAAAGCAGCACAGGTATTGAAACAAGGATGTATAGAAAAGAAAGCTATCAACCCTTTTATTTACATAAGAATAGCATACACCCACCCCATATTTCACCCCATATTTTCTCAAGCATAATAAAGAGACAATGACTCAGATCGTCACGCCTCACTACTAGCGATGAATAATTCTTTGTCAATCTGGTAGATTTGAAAAAGGAATTCCATGGAAGAGGGTACACTGAAAGCCAAATAAATTCAGTATATAAACAG